>NW_024470665.1:3672454-3839954 GCF_017639515.1 Carcharodon carcharias | reverse complement strand
GTCAGTACTGAGGGAGTGCTGCACTGTCAGAGGGTCAGTACTGAGTGAGTGATGGACTGTCAGAGGGTCAGTACTGAGGAGTAATGAACTGACAGAGGGTCAGTACTGACAGAGCGCTGCACTGTCAGAGGGTCAGTACTGAGGGAGTGCTGCACTGCCTGAGGGTCAGTATTGAGGAAATATTAAATTGTCAGAGGGTCAGTACTGAGGGAGCGCTGCACTGTCAGAGAGTCAGTATTGAGGGAGTACTGATTTATCAGAGGGTCAGTACTGAGGGAGCGCTGCACTGGCAGAGAGTCAGTATTGAGGGAGTACTAATTTGTCAGAGGGTCAGTACTGAGGGAGTGCTGCAGAGTCATAGGGTCAGTACTGAGGGAGTGCTGCACTGTCAGAGGGACAGTACTGAGGGAGTGCTGCACTGTCGGAGGGTCAGTACTGAGGGAGTGCTGCACAATTGGAGGGTCAGTACTGAGGGAGCACTGCTCTGTCGGAGGGTCAGTACTAAGGGAGCGCTGCACTGTCAGAGGGTCAGTACTGAGGGAGTGCTGCACTGTCAGAGGGTCAGTATTGAGGAAATATTAAATTGTCAGAGGGTCAGTACTGAGGGAGTGCTGCACTGTCAGAGGGTCAGTACTGAGGGAAAGCTGCACGGTCGGAGTGTCAGTACTGAGGGAGTGCTGAACTGTCGGAGTGTCAGTACTGAGGGAGTGCGGCACTGTCAGAGGTTCAGTACTGAGGGAGTGCTGCACTGGCAGAGGGTAAGTACTGAGGGAAAGCTGCACGGTCGGAGTCTCAGTACTGAGGGAGTGCTGCACTGTCGGAGGGTCAGTACTGAGGCAGTGCTGCACTGTCAGAGGGTTAGTATTGAGGGAGTGCTGCACTATCGGAGGGTTAATTTTGAGATGGTGCTGCACTATCAGACGGTCAGTACTGAGGAGTACTGAACTGACAGAGGGTCAGTACTGAGGGAGCGCTGCACTGTAAGAGGGTCAGTACTGATGGAGTGCTGCACTGTCTGAGGGTCAGTATTGAGGAAATATTAAATTGTCAGAGTGTCAGTACTGAGGGAGCGCTGCACTGGCAGAGGGTCAGTATTGAGGGAGTACTGATTTGTCAGAGGGTCAGTACTGAGGGAGTGCTACACTGTCATAGGGTCAGTACTGAGGGAGAGCTACACTTTCAGAGGGTCAGTACTGAGGGAGTGCTGCACTGTCGGAGGATCAGTACTGAGGGTGTTCTGCACCATTGGAGGGTCAGTACTGAGGGAGCACTGCTCTGTCGGAGGGTCAGTACTGAGGGAGAGCTGCACTGTCAGAGGGTCAGTACTGAGGGAGCGCTGCAATCTCAGAGGGTCATTACTGAGGGAGTGCTGCACTGTCGGAGGGTCAGTAGTGAGGGATTGCTGCACTGTCAGAGGGTCGGTAAAGAGGGAGTGCTGCACTGTCAGAGGGTCAGGACTGAGGGAGTGCTGCACTGTCAGAGGGTCAGTAATCAGTGAGTGCTGCACTGTCAGAGGGTCAGTACTGAGGGAATGCTGCACTGTCAGAGGGTCAGTACTGAGGGAGTGCCGCACTGTTGGAGGGTCAGTATTGAGGGAGTACTGCACTATCAGAGGGTCACTACTGAAGGAGTGCTGCACTGTCAGATGGTCAGTACTGAGGGAGTGCTGCACTGTCAGAGGGTCAGTACTGAGGGAGTGCTGCACTTTCGGTCAGTACTGAGGGAGCGCTGCACTGTCGAGTGTCAATATTGAGGGATTGCCGCACTGTCAGAGGGTCAGTACTGAGCGAGCGCTGCACTGTTGGAGTGTCAGAATTGAGGAAGTGCTGCACTATCGGGGGGTCAGTATTGAGTGAGTGCTGCACTGTCAGGGGGTCAGTATTGAGGGAGTGCTGCACTGTCAGAGGGTCAGTACCGAGGGAGTGCTGCTCTGTCAGTGGGTCAGTACTGAGGGCATGCTGAACTGTCAGAGGGTTAGTATTGAGCGAGTGCTGCACTGTTGGAGGGTTAATATTGAGGGAGTGCTGCACTGTCAGAGGGTCAGGACTAACGGAGTGCTGCACTGTCGGAGGGTTAGTACTGAGGGAGTTCTACACTGGCAGAGGGTCAGTACTGAGGAGTACTGCACTGTCAGAGGGTCAGTACTGAGGGGGTGCTGCACTGTCAGAGGGTCAGTATTGAGGAGTACTGCACTGTCAGAGGGTCAGTTCTGAGGGAGTGCTGCACTGTCAGAGGGTCAGCAGTGAGGGAGTGCTGCACTGTCGGAGGGTCAGTACTGAGGGAGTGCTGCACTGTCAGAGGGTCAGCACTGAGGGAGTGCTGCACTGTCGGAGTGTCAGTACTGAGGGAGAGCCACACTGTCAGAGGGTTAGTACTGAGGGAGCGCTGCACTGTCAGAGAGTCAGTAATCAGGGAGTGCTGCAGTGTCAGAGGCTCAGTACTGAGTGAGTGCCGCACTGTTGGAGGGTCAGTATTGAGGGAGCACTGCACTGTCAGGGGGTCACTACTGATGGAGTGCTGCACTGTCAGATGGTCAGTACTGAGGGAGTGCTGCACTGTCGGTCAGTACTGAGGGAGTGCTGCACTGTTGGAGTGTCAGTACTGAGGGAGTGCCTCACTGTCGGAGGGTAATTACTGAGGGAGCGCTGCACTGTCAGAGGTTCAGTACTGAGCGAGCGCTGCACTGGCAGATGCATAGTACTGAGGGAGCACTGAATTGTCAGAGGGTCGGTACCGAGGGAGTGCTGCACTGTCAGAGGGTCATTATTGAGGGAGTGCAGACATGCCAGAGGGTAAGTACTGAGGGAGTGCAGAACTGTCAGAGGGTCAGTACTGAGGGAGTGCTGCACTGTCGGCGGGTCAATACTGGGGGAGTGCTTCATTGTCGGAGGGTCAGTATTGAGGGAGTGCTGCACTGTCAGAGGGTCAGTATTGAGGGAGTGCTGTACTGTCAGAGGTTCAGTGCTGAGGGAGTGCCGCACTTTCTGAAGGTCAGTACTGAGGGAGTGCTGCACTGTCAGATGGTCAGTGCTGAGGGAGTGCTGAACTGTCAGAGGGTCAGTGCTGAGGGATTGCTGCACTGCCGGAGGGTCAATACTGAGGGAGAGCTGTACTGTCGGAGGTTCAGTACTGAGGGAGTCTGCATTGTCGGATGGTCAGTATTGAGGGAATGCTACACTGTCGGAGTGTCAGTACTCAGGGAGTGCTACACTGTCAGAGGCTCAGTACTGAGGGAGTGCCACACTGTTGGAGGCTCAGTGCTGAGGGAGTGCTGCACTGTCAGAGGGTCAGTACTGAGGGAGTGCTGCACTGTCAGTGGGTCAGTACTGAGGGAGTGCTGCATTGTCAGAGTGTCAGGACTGAGCGAGCTCTGCACTTTCAGAGGGTCAGTACTGAGGGTGTGCTGCACTGTCGGAGGATCAGTACTGAAGTAGTGCTGCACTGTCGGAGTTTCTGTGTTTAGGTAGTGTTGTACTGTCAGAGGGTCAATACTGAGGGAGTGTTGCACTGTCGGAGGGTCAGTTTTGAGGGAGTGCTGTACTGTTGGAGGGTCAGTACTGAGGGAGTGCTGCACTGTCGGAGAGTCAGTACTGAGGGACTGCTGCAGTGTCGTTTGTTCGGTACTGAGGGAATGCGGCACTGTCAGAGGGTCAGTACTGAGCTAGCGCTGCACTGAGAAAGGATCAGTACCGAGGGAGCGCTGCACTGTCAGAGTATCAGTACCGAGGGAGTGGTACACTGTCAGAGGGTCAGTACTCAAGGATTGCTGCACTGTAAGAGGGTCAGTACTAAGGGATTGCTGCATTTTAAGAGGGTCTGTACGGAGAGAGTGCTGCATTCTCGGTGGGTCAGTAATGAGGGAGTGCTGTACTGTCAGAGGGTCAGTACTGAGGGAGTGTTGCACTGTTGGAGGGTCAGTACTGAGGGAGTGCTGCACTGTCGGAGGGTCAGTACTGAGGGAGTGCTGCACTGTTGGAGGGTCAGTACTGAGGGAGCGCTGCACTGTCGGAGGGTCAGTACTGAGGGAGTGCTGCCCTGTCAGAGGGTCAGTACTGAGGAAGTGCTGCACTGTCAGTGGGTCAGTACTGAGGGAGTGCTGCATTGTCAGAGTGTCAGGACTGAGCGAGCTCTGCACTTTCAGAGGGTCAGTACTGAAGTAGTGCTGCACTGTCGGTGAGTCAATACTGAGGGAGTGCTGAACTGTCAAAGAGTCAGTACTGAGGGAGTGCTGCACTGTCAGAGGGTCAGTACTGAGGGAGCGCTGCACTGTCAGAGGATCAGTACCGAGGGAGTGCTGCACTGTCGGAGAATCAATACTGAGGGAGTGGTACACTGTCAGAGGGTCAGTACTCAAGGAGTGCTGTACTGTAAGAGGGTCAGTACTAAGGGATTGCTGCATTTTAAGAGGGTCTGTACGGAGAGAGTGCTGCAGTCTCGGTGGGTCCGTAATGAGGGAGTGCTGCACTGTTGGAGGGTCAGTACTGAGGGAGTGCTGCACTGTCGGAGGGTCAGTACTGAGGGAGTGCTGCACTGTCGTAGGTTCGGTACTGAGGGAATGCTGCACTATCAGAGTGTCATTACTGAGGGAGTGCAGGACTGTCGGAGGGTCAGTATTGAGGGAATGCTGCACTGTCAGAGGGTCAGTACTGAGGGAGTGCTGCCCTGTCTGGGGGTCAGAATTGAGCTTCTGCTGCCCTGTCACAGGGTCAGTATTGAGCGAGTGCTGCACTGTCCGAGGGTATGTACTGAGGGAGTGCTACACTGCCGGAGGGTCACTACTGAGGGAGTGCTGCACTGTCGGAGGGTCAGTACTGAGCGAGTGCTGCAGTGTCGGAGGACCAGTACTGAGGGAGTGCTGTACTGTCGGAGGATCAGTACTGAGGTAGTGCTGCACTGTCGGAGGATCAGTACTGAGGGAGTGCTGCACTGTCGGAGGGTCAGTACTGAGGGAGTGCTGCACTGTCGGAGGGTCAGTACTGAGGGAGTGCTGCACTGTAAGAGGGTCAGTAATGAGCGAGTGTTGCACTTTCAGTGGGTCTGTACTGAAAGATTCTGAAGTCTCGGTGGGTCAGTGCTGAGGGAGAGCTGCCCTGTCAGAGGGTCAGTACTGAGGGAGTGCTGCACTGTCAGAGGATCAGTACTGAGGGAGTGCTGCACTGTCGGAGGGTCAGTACTGAGGGAGTGCTGCACTGTCGGAGGGTCAGTACTGAGCGAGTGCTGCACTGTCGGAGGGTCAGTACTGAGGGAGTGCTGCAGTGTCGGAGGACCAGTACTGAGGGAGTGCTGTACTGTCGGAGGATCAGTACTGAGGTAGTGCTGCACTGTGGGAGGATCAGTACTGAGGGAGTGCTGCACTGTCGGAGAGTCAATACTGAGGGAGTGCTGAACTGTCAGACAGTCAGTACTGAGGGAGTACTGCACTGTCAGAGGGTCAGTACTGAGGGAGTGCTGCACTGTCAGAGGGTCAGTACTGAGGGAGTGCTGCACTGTCAGAGGGTCAGTACTGAGGGAGCGCTGCACTGTCGGAGGGTCAGTACTGAGGGAGTGCTGCCCTGTCAGAGGGTCAGTACTGAGGGAGTGCTGCACTGACAGTGGGTCAGTACTGAGGGAGTGCTGCATTGTCAGAGTGTCAGGACTGAGCGAGCTCTGCACTTTCAGAGGGTCAGTACTGAAGTAGTGCTGCACTGTCGGTGAGTCAATACTGAGGGAGTGCTGAACTGTCAAAGAGTCAGTACTGAGGGAGTGCTGCACTGTAAGAGGGTCAGTACTAAGGGATGGCTGCATTTTAAGAGGGTCTGTACGGAGAGAGTGCTGCAGACTCGGTGGGTCCGTAATGAGGGAGTGCTGCACTGTTGGAGGGTCAGTACTGAGGGAGTGCTGCACTGTCGGAGGGTCAGTACTGAGGGAGTGCTGCACTGTCGTAGGTTCGGTACTGAGGGAATGCTGCACTATCAGAGGGTCATTACTGAGGGAGTGCAGGACTGTCGGAGGGTCAGTATTGAGGGAATGCTGCACTGTCAGAGGGTCAGCACTGAGGGAGTGCTGCCCTGTCTGGGGGTCAGAATTGAGCTTCTGCTGCCCTGTCACAGGGTCAGTATTGAGCGAGTGCTGCCCTGTCCGAGGGTATGTACTGAGGGAGTGCTACACTTTCGGAGTGTCAATACTGAGGGAGTGGTGCACTGTCCGAGGGTAAGTACTGAGGGAGTGCTACACTGTCGGAGGGTCAGTACTGAGGGAGCGCTGCACTGTCAGATGGTCAGTACTGAGGGAATGATGCAGTGTCGGAGGGTCAGTACTGAGGGATTGCTGCACTGTCGGAGGGTCAGTACTGAGGGAGTGCTGCACTGTCGGAGGGTCAGTACTGAGGGAGTGCTGCACTGTCGGAGTGTCAGTACTGAGGGAGTGCTGCACTGTAAGAGGGTCAGTAATGAGCGAGTGTTGCACTTTAAGTGGGTCTGTACTGAAAGATTCTGAAGTCTCGGTGGGTCAGTGCTGAGGGAGAGCTGCCCTGTCAGAGGGTCAGTACTGAGGGAGTGCTGCACTGTCAGAGGATCAGTACTGAGGGAGTGCTGCACTGTCGGAGGGTCAGTACTGAGGGAGTGCTGCACTGTCGGAGGGTCAGTAATCAGTGAGTGCTGCACTGTCAGAGGGTCATTGCTGACGGAGTGCTGCACTGTCAGAGGGTCAGTACTGAGGGAGTGCTGCACTGTCAGAGGGTCAGTAATCAGTGAGTGCTGCACTGTCAGAGGGTCATTGCTGACGGAGTGCTGCACTGTCAGAGGGTCAGTACTGAGGGAGTGCTGCAGTGTCAGAGGGTTAGTATTGAGGGAGTGCTGCACTATCGGAGGTTTAATTTTGAGATGGTGCTGCACTATCAGACGGTCAGTACTGAGGAGTACTGAACTGACAGAGGGTCAGTACTGAGGGAGCGCTGCACTGTAAGAGTGTCAGTACTGATGGAGTGCTGCACTGTCATAGGGTCAGTACTGAGGGAGAGCTGCACTTTCAGAGGGTCAGTACTGAGGGAGTGCTGCACTGTCGGAGGATCAGTACTGAGGGTGTTCTGCACCATTGGAGGGTCAGTACTGAGGGAGCACTGCTCTGTCGGAGGGTCAGTACTGAGGGAGAGCTGCACTGTCAGAGGGTCAGTACTGAGGGAGTGCTGCACTGTCAGAGGGTCAGTACTGAGGGAGCGCTGCACTGTCGGAGGGTCAGTACTGAGGGAGTGCTGCCCTGTCAGAGGGTCAGTACTGAGGGAGTGCTGCACTGACAGTGGGTCAGTACTGAGGGAGTGCTGCATTGTCAGAGTGTCAGGACTGAGCGAGCTCTGCACTTTCAGAGGGTCAGTACTGAAGTAGTGCTGCACTGTCGGTGAGTCAATACTGAGGGAGTGCTGAACTGTCAAAGAGTCAGTACTGAGGGAGTGCTGCACTGTAAGAGGGTCAGTACTGAGGGAGTGCTGCACTGTCGGAGGGTCAGTACTGAGGGAGTGCTGCACTGTCGTAGGTTCGGTACTGAGGGAATGCTGCACTATCAGAGGGTCATTACTGAGGGAGTGCAGGACTGTCGGAGGGTCAGTATTGAGGGAATGCTGCACTGTCAGAGGGTCAGCACTGAGGGAGTGCTGCACTGTCGGATTGTCAGTATGAGGGAGAGCTGCACTGTAAGAGGGTCAGTACTGAGCGAGTGCTGCACTTTCAATGGGTCTGTACTGAGTGAGTGCTGCGGTCTCGGTGGGTCAGTACTGAGGGTGTGCTGCACTGTCAGAAGGTGAGTACTGAGGGAGTTCTGCACTGTCAGAGGGTCAGTACCGAGGGAACGCTGCCTTGTCAGAGGGTCAGTACTGAGGGTGTGCTTCCCTGTCAGAGGGTCAGTACTGAGGGATTGCTGCACTGTCAGAGGATCAGTACTGAGGGAGTGCTGCACTGTCAGAGGGTCAGTACTTAGGGAGTGCTGCACTGTCGGAGGGTCAGTACTGAGGGAGTGCTGCACTGTCGGAGGATCAGAACTGAGGGAGTGCTGCACTGTCGGAGGGTCAGTACTGAGGGAGTGCTGCACTGTCAGAGGGTCAATACTAAGGGAGTGCTGCTCTGTCAGCGTGTCAGTACTGAGGGAGTACTGCACTGTCAGAGGGTCAGTACTGAGGGAGTGTTGCACTGTCGGAGGGTCAGTACTGAGGGAGTGCTGCACTGTCATAGGGTCAGTACTGAGGGAGCGCTGCACTGTCAGAGGATCAGTACCGAGGGAGTGCTGCACTGTCAGAGGGTCAGTACTCAAGGAGTGCTGCACTGTAAGAGGGTCAGTACTAAGGGATTGCTGCATTTTAAGAGGGTCTGTACGGAGAGAGTGCTGCAGTCTCGGTGGGTCAGTAATGAGGGATTGCTGCCGTGCCAGAGGGTCAGTACTGAGGGAGTACTGCACTGTCAGAGGGTCAGTACTGAGGGAGTGCTGCCGTGTCAGAGGGTCAGTACTGAGGGAGTGCTGCCGTGTCAGAGGGTCAATACTGAGGGAGTGCTGCACTGTCAGAGGGTCAGTCCTGAGGGATTGCTGCACTGTCGAAGGGTCAGTACTGAGGGACTGCTGCACTGTCGTTTGTTCGGTACTGAGGGAATGCGGCACTGTCAGAGGGTCAGTACTGAGCTAGCGCTGCACTGAGAAAGGATCAGTACCGAGGGAGTTCTGCACTGTCAGAGGGTCAGTACTGAGGGACCGCTGCATTATCAGAGGATCAGTACCGTGGGTGAGCTGCACTTTCGGAGTATCATTGATGAGTTGTACTACACCATAGGAGGTTCAGTACTGAGGGAGTCCTGCACTGTCGGAGGGTCACTACTGAGGGAGCACTGCACTGTCGGAGGGTCAGTACTGAGGGAGTGCTGCACTGTCAGAGGGTCAGTACTGAGGGAGCGCTGCACTGTCGGAGGGTCAGTACTGAGGGAGTGCTGCCCTGTCAGAGGGTCAGTACTGAGGGAGTGCTGCACTGACAGTGGGTCAGTACTGAGGGAGTGCTGCATTGTCAGAGTGTCAGGACTGAGCGAGCTCTGCACTTTCAGAGGGTCAGTACTGAAGTAGTGCTGCACTGTCGGTGAGTCAATACTGAGGGAGTGCTGAACTGTCAAAGAGTCAGTACTGAGGGAGTGCTGCACTGTAAGAGGGTCAGTACTGAGGGAGTGCTGCACTGTCGGAGGGTCAGTACTGAGGGAGTGCTGCACTGTCGTAGGTTCGGTACTGAGGGAATGCTGCACTATCAGAGGGTCATTACTGAGGGAGTGCAGGACTGTCGGAGGGTCAGTATTGAGGGAATGCTGCACTGTCAGAGGGTCAGCACTGAGGGAGTGCTGCACTGTCGGATTGTCAGTATGAGGGAGAGCTGCACTGTAAGAGGGTCAGTACTGAGCGAGTGCTGCACTTTCAATGGGTCTGTACTGAGTGAGTGCTGCGGTCTCGGTGGGTCAGTACTGAGGGTGTGCTGCACTGTCAGAAGGTGAGTACTGAGGGAGTGCTGCACTGTCAGAGGGTCAGTACCGAGGGAACGCTGCCTTGTCAGAGGGTCAGTACTGAGGGTGTGCTTCCCTGTCAGAGGGTCAGTACTGAGGGATTGCTGCACTGTCAGAGGATCAGTACTGAGGGAGTGCTGCACTGTCAGAGGGTCAGTACTTAGGGAGTGCTGCACTGTCGGAGGGTCAGTACTGAGGGAGTGCTGCACTGTCGGAGGATCAGTACTGAGGGAGTGCTGCACTGTCGGAGGGTCAGTACTGAGGGAGTGCTGCACTGTCAGAGGGTCAATACTAAGGGAGTGCTGCTCTGTCAGAGGGTCAGTACTGAGGGAGTACTGCACTGTCAGAGGGTCAGTACTGAGGGAGTGTTGCACTGTCGGAGGGTCAGTACTGAGGGAGTGCTGCACTGTCATAGGGTCAGTACTGAGGGAGCGCTGCACTGTCAGAGGATCAGTACCGAGGGAGTGCTGCACTGTCAGAGGGTCAGTACTCAAGGAGTGCTGCACTGTAAGAGGGTCAGTACTAAGGGATTGCTGCATTTTAAGAGGGTCTGTACGGAGAGAGTGCTGCAGTCTCGGTGGGTCAGTAATGAGGGATTGCTGCCGTGCCAGAGGGTCAGTACTGAGGGAGTACTGCACTGTCAGAGGGTCAGTACTGAGGGAGTGCTGCCGTGTCAGAGGGTCAGTACTGAGGGAGTGCTGCCGTGTCAGAGGGTCAATACTGAGGGAGTGCTGCACTGTCAGAGGGTCAGTCCTGAGGGATTGCTGCACTGTCGAAGGGTCAGTACTGAGGGACTGCTGCACTGTCGTTTGTTCGGTACTGAGGGAATGCGGCACTGTCAGAGGGTCAGTACTGAGCTAGCGCTGCACTGAGAAAGGATCAGTACCGAGGGAGTTCTGCACTGTCAGAGGGTCAGTACTGAGGGACCGCTGCATTATCAGAGGATCAGTACCGTGGGTGAGCTGCACTTTCGGAGTATCATTGATGAGTTGTACTACACCATAGGAGGTTCAGTACTGAGGGAGTCCTGCACTGTCGGAGGGTCACTACTGAGGGAGCACTGCACTGTCGGAGGGTCAGTACTGAGGGAGTGCTGCCCTGTCAGAGGGTCAGTACTGAGGAAGTGCTGCACTGTCAGTGGGTCAGTACTGAGGGAGTGCTGCATTGTCAGAGTGTCAGGACTGAGCGAGCTCTGCACTTTCAGAGGGTCAGTACTGAAGTAGTGCTGCACTGTCGGAGAGTCAATACTGAGGGAGTGCTGAACTGTCAGAGAGTCAGTACTGAGGGAGTGCTGCACTGTCAGAGGGTCAGTACTGAGGGAGCGCTGCACTGTCAGAGGATCAGTACCGAGGGAGTGCTGCACTGTCGGAGAGTCAATACTGAGGGAGTGCTGAACTGTCAGAGAGTCAGTACTGAGGGAGTGGTACACTGTCAGAGGGTCAGTACTCAAGGAGTGCTGCACTGTAAGAGGGTCAGTACTAAGGGATTGCTGCATTTTAAGAGGGTCTGTACGGAGAGAGTGCTGCAGTCTCGGTGGGTCCGTAATGAGGGAGTGCTGTACTGTCAGAGTGTCAGTACTGAGGGAGTGTTGCACTGTCGGAGGGTCAGTTTTGAGGGAGTGCTGCACTGTTGGAGGGTCAGTACTGAGGGAGTGCTGCACTGTCGGAGGGTCAGTACTGAGGGAGTGCTGCACTGTCGTAGGTTTGGTACTGAGGGAATGCTGCACTATCAGAGGGTCATTACTGAGGGAGTGCAGGACTGTCGGAGGGTCAGTATTGAGGGAATGCTGCACTGTCAGAGGGTCAGTACTGAGGAAGTGCTGCCCTGTCTGGGGGTCAGAATTGAGCTTCTGCTGCCCTGTCACAGGGTCAGTATTAAGCGAGTGCTGCACTGTCCGAGGGTAAGTACTGAGGGAGTGCTAGACTGTCGGAGGGTCAGTACTGAGGGAGCGCTGCACTGTCGGAGGGTCAGTACTGTGGGAATGATGCAGTGTCCGAGGGTCAGTACTGAGGGAGTGCTGCACTGTCGGAGGGTCAGTACTGAGGGAGTGCTGCACTGTCGGAGGGTCAGTACTGAGGGAGTGCTGCACTGTCGGAGGGTCAGTACTGAGGGAGTGCTGCACTGTAAGAGGGTCAGTAATGAGCGAGTGTTGCACTTTCAGTGGGTCTGTACTGAAAGATTCTGAAGTCTCGGTGGGTCAGTGCTGAGGGAGAGCTGCCCTGTCAGAGGGTCAGTACTGAGGGATTGCTGCACTGTCGGAGGGTCAGTACTGAGCGAGTGCTGCACTGTCGGAGGGTCAGTACTGAGGGAGTGCTGAACTGTCAGAGAGTCAGTACTGAGGGAGTACTGCACTGTCAGAGGGTCAGTACTGAGGGAGTGCTGCACTGTCAGAGGGTCAGTACTGAGGGAGTGCTGCACTGTCAGAGGGTCAGTACTGAGGGAGCGCTGCACTGTCAGAGGATCAGTACCGAGGGTGTGCTGCTCTGTTAGAGGATCAGTACTGAGGGAGTGCTGCACTGTCAGAGGGTCAGTACTGAGGGAATGCTGCACTGTCAGAGGGTCTGTACGGAGAGAGTGCTGCAGTCTCGGTGGGTCAGTAATGAGGGAGTGCTGCCCTGTCGGAATGTCAGTACTGAGGGAGAGCTGCACTGTAAGAGGGTTAGTACTGAGCGAGTGCTGCACTTTCAATGGGTCTGTACTGAGTTAGTGCTGCAGTCTCGGTGGGTCAGTACTGAGGGTGTGCTGCACTGTCAGAAGGTGAGTACTGAGGGAGTGCTGCACTGTCAGAGGGTCAGTACCGAGGGAACGCTGCCCTGTCAGAGGGTCAGTACTGAGGGTGTGCTTCCCTGTCAGAGGGTCTGTACTGAGGGATTGCTGCACTTTCAGAAGTTCAGTACTGAGGGAGTGCTGCACTGTCAGAGGGTCAGTCCTGAGGGAGTGCTGCACTTTCGGAGGGTCTATACTGAGGGAGTGCTGCACTGTCGGAGAGTCAATACTGAGGGAGTGCTGAACTGTCAGAGAGTCAGTACTCAAGGAGTGCTGCACTTTAAGAGGGTCAGTACTAAGGGATTGCTACATTTTAAGAGGGTCTGTATGGAGAGAGTGCTGCAGTCTCAGTGGGTCAGTAATGAGGGAGTGCTGCGCTGTCAGAGGGTCAGTACTGAGGGAGTGCTGCACGTTCAGAGGGTCAGTACTGAGGGAGTGCTGCACTGTCAGAGGGTCAGTACTGGGGGAGTGCTGCACTGTCAGAGTGTCAGTACTGAGGGAGTGCTGCACTGTCAGAGGGTCAGTACTGAGGGAGTGCTACACTGTCAGAATGTCAGTACTGAGGGAGTGCTGCACTGTCGGAGGGTCAGTACTGAGGGAGCGCTGCCCTGTCACAGGGTCAGTACTGAGGGAGTGCTGCACTGTCAGAGGGTCAGTACTGAGGGAGTGCTGCACTGTCAGAGAGTCAGTACGATGGGACTGCTGCACTGTCAGAGGGTCAGTACTGAGGGAGTGCTGCACTGTCAGAGGGTCAATACTGAGGGAGTGCTGCTCTGTCAGAGGGTCAATACTGAGGGAGTACTGCACTGTCAGAGGGTCAGTACTGAGGGAGTGCTGTACTGTCGGAGGGTCAGTACTGAGGGAGTGCTGCACTGTCATAGTGTCAGTACTGAGGGAGCGCTGTACTGTCAGAGGATCAGTACCGAGGGAGTGCTGCACTGTCAGAGGTTCAGTACTCAAGGAGTGCTGCACTGTCAGAGGGTCAGTACTAAGGGATTGCTGCATTTTAAGAGGGTCTGTACGGAGAGAGTGCTGCAGTCTCGGTGGCTCAG
This sequence comes from Carcharodon carcharias, assembly GCF_017639515.1. NCBI lineage: Eukaryota > Metazoa > Chordata > Chondrichthyes > Lamniformes > Lamnidae > Carcharodon > Carcharodon carcharias. Next base: position 3,826,639 of record NW_024470665.1, on the reverse strand, counting down.
TAATGAGGGATTGCTGCCGTGTCAGAGGGTCAGTACTGAGGGAGTGCTGCACCGTCAGAGGGTCAGTACGGAGGGAGTGCTGCACTGTCGGAGGATCAGTAATTAGGGAGAGCTGCACTGTCGGAGGATCAGTACTGAGGGAGTGCTGCACTGTCGGAGGATCAGTAATTAGGGAGAGCTGCACTGTCGGAGGGTCAGTCCTGAGGGAGTGCTGCACTGTCAGAGGGTCAGTCCTGATGGTCTGCCGCACTGTCGGAGGGTCTATACTGAGGGAGTGCTGCACTGTCGGAGAGTCAATACTGAGGGAATGCTGAACTGTCTGAGGATCAGTAATTAGGGAGAGCTGCACTGTCGGAGGATCAGTACTGAAGGAGTGCTGCACTGTCAGAGGGTCAGTCCTGAGGGAGTGCTGCACTGTCAGAGGGTCAGTCCCGAGGGAGTGCCGCACTTTCGGAGGGTCTATACTGAGGGTGTGCTGCACTGTCGGAGAGTCAATACTGAGGGAGTGCTGAACTGTCAGAGGGTCAGTACTGAGGGAGTGCTGAACTGTCAGAGAGTCAGTACTGAGGGAGTGCTGCACTTTCAGAGGGTCAGTACTAAGGGATTGCTACATTTTAAGAGGGTCTGTATGGAGAGAGTGCTGCAGTCTCAGTGGGTCAGTAATGAGGGAGTGCTGCACTGCCGGAGGGTCAGTACTGAGCGGGTGCTGCACTGTCGGAGGATCAGTAATTAGGGAGAGCTGCACTGTCGGAGGATCAGTACTGAGGGAGTGCTGCACTGTCAGAGGGTCAGTCCTGAGGGAGGGCTGCACTGTCAGAGGGTCAGTCCTGAGGGAGTGCTGCACTGTCAGAGGGTCAGTCCTGAGGGAGTGCTGCAGTGTCGGAGGGTCAGTACTGAGGGAGTGCTGCACTGTCAGAGGGTCAGTACTGAGGGAGTGCTGCACTGTCGGAGGATCAGTACTGAGGTAGTGCTGCACTGTCGGAGGATCAGTAATTAGGGAGAGCTGCACTGTCGGAGGATCAGTACTGAGGGAGTGCTGCACTGTCAGAGGGTCAGTCCTGAGGGAGTGCTGCACTGTCAGAGGGTCAGTCCTGATGGACTGCTGCACTGTCGGAGGGTCTATACTGAGGGTGTGCTGCACTGTCGGAGAGTCAATACTGAGGGAGTGCTGAACTGTCAGAGGGTCAGTACTGAGGGAGTGCTGAACTGTCAGAGAGTCAGTACTGAGGGAGTGCTGCACTTTAAGAGGGTCAGTACTAAGGGATTGCTACGTTTTAAGAGGGTCTGTATGGAGAGAGTGCTGCAGTCTCAGTGGGTCAGTAATGAGGGAGTGCTGCACTGCCGGAGGGTCAGTACTGAGCGGGTGCTGCACTGTCGGAGGATCAGTAATTAGGGAGAGCTGAACTGTCGGAGGATCAGTACTGAGGGAGTGCTGTACTGTCAGAGGGTCAGTACTGAGGGAGTGCTGCACTGTCAGAGGGTCAGTCCTGAGGGAGTGCTGCACTGTCAGAGGGTCAGTCCTGAGGGAGTGCTGCACTGTCGGAGGGTCAGTACTGAGGGAGTGCTGCACTGTCAGAGGGTCAGTACTGAGAGAGTGCGGCACTGTCAGAGGGTCAGTACTGAGGGAGTGCTGCACTGTCAGAGGCTCATTACTGAGGGAGTGCTGCACTGTCAGAGGGTCAATACTGAGGGAGTGCTGCACTGTCAGAGGGTGATTACTGAGGGAGTGCTGCGCTGTCAGAGGGTCAGTACTGAGGGAGTGCTGCACTGTCAGATGGTCAGTACTGAGGGAGTGCTGCACTGTCAGAGGGTCAGTACTGAGGGAGTGCTGCACTGTCAGAGGGTCAGTACTGAGGGAGTGCTGAACTGTCAGAGAGTCAGTACTGAGGGAGTGCTGCACTTTCAGAGGGTCAGTACTAAGGGATTGCTACATTTTAAGAGGGTCTGTATGGAGAGAGTGCTGCAGTCTCAGTGGGTCAGTAATGAGGGAGTGCTGCACTGCCGGAGGGTCAGTACTGAGCGGGTGCTGCACTGTCGGAGGATCAGTAATTAGGGAGAGCTGCACTGTCGGAGGATCAGTACTGAGGGAGTGCTGCACTGTCAGAGGGTCAGTCCTGAGGGAGGGCTGCACTGTCAGAGGGTCAGTCCTGAGGGAGTGCTGCACTGTCAGAGGGTCAGTCCTGAGGGAGTGCTGCACTGTCGGAGGGTCAGTACTGAGGGAGTGCTGCACTGTCAGAGGGTCAGTACTGAGGGAGTGCTGCACTGTCGGAGGATCAGTACTGAGGTAGTGCTGCACTGTCGGAGGATCAGTAATTAGGGAGAGCTGCACTGTCGGAGGATCAGTACTGAGGGAGTGCTGCACTGTCAGAGGGTCAGTCCTGAGGGAGTGCTGCACTGTCAGAGGGTCAGTCCTGATGGACTGCTGCACTGTCGGAGGGTCTATACTGAGGGTGTGCTGCACTGTCGGAGAGTCAATACTGAGGGAGTGCTGAACTGTCAGAGGGTCAGTACTGAGGGAGTGCTGAACTGTCTGAGAGTCAGTACTGAGGGAGTGCTGCACTTTAAGAGGGTCAGTACTAAGGGATTGCTACGTTTTAAGAGGGTCTGTATGGAGAGAGTGCTGCAGTCTCAGTGGGTCAGTAATGAGGGAGTGCTGCACTGCCGGAGGGTCAGTACTGAGCGGGTGCTGCACTGTCGGAGGATCAGTAATTAGGGAGAGCTGAACTGTCGGAGGATCAGTACTGAGGGAGTGCTGTACTGTCAGAGGGTCAGTACTGAGGGAGTGCTGCACTGTCAGAGGGTCAGTCCTGAGGGAGTGCTGCACTGTCAGAGGGTCAGTCCTGAGGGAGTGCTGCACTGTCGGAGGGTCAGTACTGAGGGAGTGCTGCACTGTCAGAGGGTCAGTACTGAGAGAGTGCGGCACTGTCAGAGGGTCAGTACTGAGGGAGTGCTGCACTGTCAGAGGCTCATTACTGAGGGAGTGCTGCACTGTCAGAGGGTCAATACTGAGGGAGTGCTGCACTGTCAGAGGGTGATTACTGAGGGAGTGCTGCGCTGTCAGAGGGTCAGTACTGAGGGAGTGCTGCACTGTCAGATGGTCAGTACTGAGGGAGTGCTGCACTGTCAGAGGGTCAGTACTGAGGGAGTGCTGCACTGTCAGAGGGTCAATACTGAGGGAGTGCTGCCCCGTCAGAGTGTCAGTACTGAGGGAGTGCTGCACTGTCAGAGGGTCAGTGCTGAGGGAGTGCTGCACTGTCAGAGGGTCAGTACTCAGGGAATGCTGCACTGTCAGAGGGTCAGTACTGAGGGAGTGCTGCCCAGTCAGAGTTTCAGTACTGAGGGAGTGCTGCACTGTCAGAGGGTCAGTACTGAGAGAGTGCTGCACTGTCAGAGGGTCAGTACTGAGGGAGTGCTGCACTGTCAGAGGATCAGTACTGAGGGAGTGCTGCACTGTCATAGGGTCAGTACTGAGGGAGTGCTGCACTGTCAGAGGGTCATTACTGAGGGAGTGCTGCACTGTCAGAGGGTCAGTACTGAGGGAGTGCTGCACTGTCAGAGGGTCAGTACTGAGGGAGTGCTGCACTGTCAGAGGGTCAGTACTGAGGGAGTGCTGCACTGTCAGAGGGTCAGTACTGAGGGAGTGCTGCCCCGTCAGAGTGTCAGTACTGAGGGAGTGCTGCACTGTCAGAGGGTCAGTACTGAGGGAGTGCTGCACTGTCAGAGGGTCATTACTGAGGGAGTGCTGCACTGTCAGAGGGTCAATACTGAGGGAGTGCTGCACTGTCAGAGGGTCATTACTGAGGGAGTGCTGCGCTGCCAGAAGGTCAGTACTGAGGGAGTGCTGCACTGTCAGATGGTCAGTACTGAGGGAGTGCTGCACTGTCAGAGGGTCAGTACTGAGGGAGTGCTGCACTGTCAGAGGGTCAGTACTGAGGGAGTGCTGCCCCGTCAGAGTGTCAGTACTGAGGGAGTGCTGCACTGTCAGAGGGTCAGTGCTGAGGGAGTGCTGCACTGTCAGAGGGTCAGTACTGAGGGAATGCTGCACTGTCAGAGGGTCAGTACTGAGGGAGTGCTGCCCAGTCAGAGTTTCAGTACTGAGGGAGTGCTGCACTGTCAGAGGGTCAGTACTGAGAGAGTGCTGCACTGTCAGAGGGTCAGTACTGAGGGAGTGCTGCACTGTCAGAGTATCAGTACTGAGGGAGTGCTGCACTGTCATAGGGTCAGTACTGAGGGAGTGCTGCACTGTCAGAGGGTCATTACTGAGGGAGTGCTGCACTGTCAGAGGGTCAGTACTGAGGGAGTGCTGCACTGTCAGAGTGTCAGTACTGAGGGAGTGCTGCACTGTCAGAGGGTCAGTACTGAGGGAGTGCTGCACTGTCAGAGGGTCAGTACTGAGGGAGTGCTGCACTGTCAGAGGGTCAGTACTGAGGGAGTGCTGCCCCGTCAGAGTGTCAGTACTGAGGGAGTGCTGCACTGTCAGAGGGTCAGTGCTGAGGGATTGCTGCACTGTCAGAGGGTCAGTACTGAGGGAGTGCTGAACTGTCAGAGAGTCAGTACTGAGGGAGTGCTGCACTTTAAGAGGGTCAGTACTAAGGGATTGCTACATTTTAAGAGGGTCTGTATGGAGAGAGTGCTGCCGTCTCAGTGGGTCAGTAATGAGGGAATGCTGCACTGCCGGAGGGTCAGTACTGAGCGGGTGCTGCACTGTCGGAGGATCAGTAATTAGGGAGAGCTGCACTGTCAGAGGGTCAGTCCTGAGGGAGTGCTGCACTGTCAGAGGGTCAGTCCTGAGGGAGTGCTGCACTGTCAGAGGGTCAGTCCTGAGGGAGTGCTGCACTTTCGGAGGGTCAGTACTGAGTGAGTGCTGCACTGTCAGAGGGTCAGTACTGAGAGAGTGCGGCACTGTCAGAGGGTCAGTACTGAGGGTGTGCTGCACTGTCAGAGTATCAGTACTGAGGGAGTGCTCCACTGTCAGAGGTTCATTACTGAGGGAGTGCTGCACTGTCAGAGTGTCATTACTGAGGGAGTGCTGCACTGTCAGAGGGTCAGTGCTGAGGGAGTGCTGCACTGTCAGAGGGTCAGTACTGAGGGAATGCTGCACTGTCAGAGGGTCAGTACTGAGGGAGTGCTGCCCAGTCAGAGTTTCAGTACTGAGGGAGTGCTGCACTGTCAGAGGGTCAGTACTGAGAGAGTGCTGCACTGTCAGAGGGTCAGTACTGAAGGAGTGCTGCACTGTCAGAGATATCAGTACTGAGGGAGTGCTGCACTGTCATAGGGTCAGTACTGAGGGAGTGCTGCACTGTCAGAGGGTCATTACTGAGGGAGTGCTGCACTGTCAGAGGGTCAGTACTGAGGGAGTGCTGCACTGTCAGAGGGTCAGTACTGAGGAAGTGCTGCACTGTCAGAGGTTCAGTACTGAGGGAGTGCTGCACAGTCAGAGGGTCAGTACTGAGGGAGTGCTGCACTGTCAGAGGGTCAGTACTGAGGGAGTGCTGCCCCGTCAGAGTGTCAGTACTGAGGGAGTGCTGCACTGTCAGGGGGTCAGTGCTGAGGGAGTGCTGCACTGTCAGAGGGTCAGTACTGAGGGAGTGCTGCACTGTCAGAGTGTCAGTACTGAGGGAGTGCTGCACTGTCAGATTGTCAGTCCGATGGGAGTGCTGCACTGTCAGAGGGTCAGTACTGAGGGAGTGCTGCACTGTCAGAGGGTCAGTACTGAGGGAGTGCTGCCCCGTCAGAGTGTCAGTACTCAGGGTGTGCTGCACTCTTTCAGATGATACATTAAACTGAGGCCCCTCTGCCATCTCGTCGGACAGAGCGAGAGAGAGATAAGTGACGCAAGGTGAGAGAGAGAGAGAAATGGCGGTTGTGTGCTTGGAAGAGGGTGCTTTTGGGCTGCGAGTGGGGGCAGGTTGGTGATGACGGCCCAAAACGTTTAACATCCTGATGGTGCAGATCATCTCTCGGTCATACAGAACTTGAGCTTCGCTGGGAAAGGAGTCATTCTGTCGACTATTTTCATCTTGCACTCATCAGGACAGATGCGCACGGTTACCACAGCTCAAAGGAGAGCTACAACTTATACTGCATGAGGGAAGCGCGCTTAGTGGTTGCCAAGTTGTCTCTGATTATGAACATTTAAGTGAATAAAGAAATAGGAGCAGGAGTAGGCCATTCAGCCCTTCTAGCTCGCTCCCCCATTCAATGTGATCATGGCTGATCTTTTCCTTCAACATCCTTTTCCTGGACTATCCCTGTACCCCTTGATTTTTTTTTAATATATGGAAATCTATTGATCTCAAGTCTTGACCATGCCCAGCCCTCTCGGGGAGAGAATTCCAAAGACTGGCCACCCTCTTGAGTGAAGAGATTCCTCTTCATCTTGCCCTTAAGTGGCCCACCCCTTACCCTGAGCTGTGCCCCACCTCCCCCCCCTCCGCCCCCCAGCTCTAGACCATCTACCCTGCGCCCTGTAAGAACTCTGGACTAAAATTTTGAGCTTCGCTGGGAAAGGAGTCATTCTGTCGACTATTTTCATCTTGCACTCATCAGGACAGATGCGCACGGTTACCACAGCTCAAAGGAGAGCTACAATTTATACTGCATGAGGGAAGTACTCAGCCGGTCTGGCTTCATCGGTGGAGAGGGAAACAAAGAGTTAACGTTTCGAGTCTGTTTGACCCCTCTGCGGAGTCGCAGAGATTCTGCAACCACCTTCTACACTGGAAGGAGCTCGCCTCCCATTCTTCCAGACTCCAGAGGGACAAATCCCTCCATCCCAGGAATTAGTCTGGCGAACGTTGGTTGCACTCCCTGTATAATCCTCCCTTAGGTGAAGAGACAGAAGCTTCATACAGCACCCCAAGTCCAGCCTCACCAAGGGATCCATATAATTGCCGCAAAGAAATCTTTAATCCTGTACTCAAATCCCCTTCCAATAAAGGCCGAGATCGGTGAAGGTATTGCCATAAAGAATGCACCCAGTGGGGGGGGGGGGGGGGTGGGGGGTGGGGAGGGTGGTGGGAGGGGGGTATATTGTGAAAGCTTTTCTTTAATTCAATCAAGATGCAATGCCTGGACATGTTTCTCTTGCCTGCAGATGACCGGTCCCTTTCTATGAATACAGGTAGCGTCAAGTGAGCATGAGTGAGCTACATTGTGAGCTCCACTGGCATTCTGAAATTGGTCGTCGGCGTAACTATTCGCCCACCGGGACAGCACTTACTGACCAACCCCAATTGCAGAATCGCATTGCTGCTCGCACGCTTGGGATTGGCCGGTAAGTGCTGTCCGATCGCCGATGCGCATTTAGCGTTACAGGCGTTGTGGGTCTGGGTTTCTTCTGGTCGAGCATGGGCTGGCTGAGTGCGGTCGGTGCTCTGCCTATGGCGCACAGCCGAAGGGAGGCGCTGTTTTGTACCAGCCGCCAGTCGACAGGACCTACCGCCCGCGTACCCAGCATTCCGCCCAACACAGAGCTGACGTGTGCTTTCTCTTGTTTCCTCCCCCTCCTTAGTGTACACTGACGGCATGATCCAAGACTTCCTCAGACTGATGGACCTGATCTACCCGTTCATGTTTACCTTGGGTAAGTAGCTCTCAGGTTAGGGGGTGGGGACACTACCCTCCATATTCCGGTTCCGGGGGTGGGGGGGGGTGTTCAGAGGCGTCACCTGGAAAGGCTCGCGGCACAGCAGGAGGCCATTGGGCCCATCGCGTCTGTGCCGGCTGAGACGGTCCCACCCTCCAGCGCTCCACCTCCGGAACGTCAGCTGTGCTCTTCTCCGCCGTTGCTGTCGGACCCGCTGAGTTTTTCCAGGTATTTCCGTTTCTGTTTTTGTTTCATTCCAGGTACCAGTCTGGCAAACCTTCTCTGAACGGCCTCCAACGCATTCACACCCTCCCTGAAATGAAGGGACCCGGTGCTGGACACGGTACCCCAGATGTTGTCTCACCAGTGCCCCGTAAAACTGAAGTCTGGTCTCCCGACTTCTGAAATCAGGACTTAAGTTCGGTCCTGTGTCTCGGGCCTGAAGGGTGTTTAGCCCAGAGACAGTGTCCCCACTCCACCACCAGAATGGGGAGCCTCTTCTGGGTGACGGAGGGGAAAGAGTTGGGAAGGGAAGGAGAGAGAGATAGAGGCCGGAGGGAGAATTGGACCGGAGAGGAGGAGGAGGGAAGAGGGGAGGGGTGTAGAGGGGTGGTAGCAGTGGAGGGAGGGCAGGAGGAGGAGACTGAATCTAATACTGGCCCTCCCACGCGATGAACTGGAAATCCGACCCAGGGAAATAGAGGGAAGGAGGGAGAGGGAGAGAGAGAGAGAGGTGGAGGAAAAGCAGAGGGGAGCGAGGGAAGGAGGGAGAGGTATAAAGGTATAGCAGAGGGGAGAGAGGGAAGGAGAAAAGGAGAAAGGGGGATTGCAGAGGGGAGCGAGGGAAGAAGGGAGAGAGACAGAGGTGTAGCAAAGGGGGAGAGAGGGAAGGAGAGAGGAGATAGAGGGATGGTGGACGGGAGAGAGGGGTGGAGAGAGAGAAAGGGGGATGGTGGGGGGGGTAATGGGAAGGAGAGACAGATAGAAGGATGGTGGAGGGGAGAGAGGAAAGGAGAGAGAGAGATAGAGGGATGGTGGAAGGGAGAGAGGGAAGGAGAGAGAGATAGATAGATGGTGGATGGGTGAGAGGGAAGGAGAGAGAGAGATAGAGGGATGCTGGAAGGGAGATAGGGAAGGAGAGAGAGAGATAGAGGGATGGTGGAAGGGAGAGAGGGAAGGAAAGACAGGTAGAGGAATGGTGGAGGGGAGAGAGGGAAAGAGAGAGAAAGGGAGATCGCAGAGAGGAGATGGGGAAGGAGAGAGAGGAATAGCAGAGGGGAGAGAGGGAAGGAGGGAGAAGATAGAGGGATGGTGGAGGGGAGAGAGAGAGAGAGATAGGGGGATCACGGAGGGGGGAGAGAGAAGGAGAGACAGTAGGAATAATGGTGGTGGGGAGAGCGGAAAGGAGAGAGAGAGAGACAGAGGGAAGGTGGAGGGGAGAGGGAAGGAGAGAGATAGAGGGAAGGTGGAGGGGAGAGGGAAGGAGAGAGAGAGATAGAGGGATGGTGACGGGGAGAGATGGAAGGAGAGAGAGATAGAGGGAAGGTGGAGGGGAGAGGGAAGGAGAGAGAGAGATAGAGGAATGGTGGAGCGGAGAGAGGGAAGGAGAGAGAGAGAGATAGAGGGAAGGTGGAGGGGAGAGGGAAGGAGAGAGAGATAGAGGGAAGGTGGAGGGGAGAGGGAAGGAGAGAGAGAGATAGAGGGATGGTGACGGGGAGAGATGGAAGGAGAGAGAGATAGAGGGAAGGTGGAGGGGAGAGCGGGAAGGGGAGAGATGACAGGATGGTGGAGGGGGGGGTGGGAGGAGGGAAAAGCGAGGGAGGGGTGGCGGAGGGGAGAGTTGAAAGGAAAGAAGCAGGGGGGTGGTGGTGGTGGGGGGGGCAGAGAAGGGGAGAGGAGGAGGGAAGAGGGGAGTAGAGGGGCGGAGGAGGTGGAGGGAGGGCGGGGAGGGGGAGGTGGAACAGAAACGGGAAAGGGTTTGGGAGAGTAGAGGGAGGACACGGAGAGGGAAGGAGAAAGAGAGGTCAGGCCGACCGGGCCGGGAATGCAACTTCCGCGGGGGTCAGTGCCGTGCCGGTGGGTGAAGTCACCGGGCGGCGAGACTCATGGTGAGGCTGGACAGCGCGGGGGCTGGAGTGAGGGATGGAGTGGACAAACCAGGCCGCCTGTGGTGACCCCTCCAATCTTATAGAAGGGGGCGGGGTGGGGGGGGGAAAAAACAGAATTTGAACGAGTGAAGATTCTCCTTGTATCTGCAGATTATGAGCCGCTGGATATGCTGCATGCGTTTCTACAGGTGAAGCTGAAAGCAGGTCAGGGGGCATTGTATTATTAACCCATCGCTCGCTCTAAAGTACCGAAGCGCGATTGATTTCCCCGCCTGGGTGAACAGAAGTATACACGACGCCAATTATCTCCAAAGTGTCCTGGGGGCAGCGAAGGTCTGTCACCCTTGTCTAGGCAAACACAGCCGACCAGATCCATGGTTGGGGCTGGACGCAGCTGTCCCAATCCACAGCCTCATGCTTGTAGGAGTCATTGTGGCAAAGCCCAGGAGTCCGTTCAGCCCATCGTGTCCATGCTAATGCCGGTTCCTGGGCTGGGAGGTTAGCTATGGGTTCCAACCCTCCGTCTGGTCTCCAGACTCCACTGTTCCGACCTGCTCCTCCTCAGGCTCCCACTTCCCACCCGCTGGATAACAGATCGCCCAAAATCTCACGGCCCTCCCCATGCCCGAACTCACACAAAGTGGGTGCACTGGGTCCCTCCCTGGCTGAGAGAGTTTGGGGTTCAATTCCCATCCCAGACACACATGATCCAGGTCAACATTCCCCAGTGTCAGTACTGAGGGAGTGCTGCACTGTCAGAGGTTCAGTACTGAGGGAGTTCTGCACTGTTGGAGTCTCAGTGCTGAGGGAGTGCTGCACTGTCGGAGGGTCAGTACTGAGGGAGCGCTGTACTGTTGGAGGGTCAGTACTGGGGGAGTGCTCTCCTGTTGGGGGAGCAGTGCTAAATAGGAGCACCATTTTCTTTTGAATGAGGCATAAATTTCAGGTCCCATATGAGCAATCTGACAAACCCAAGAGACCCCACGGCTACAAAGTGGAAGACGAGTATGGGGTTGGGGGGCAGTGCAGTTTTCCTCGGTGTCCTGTGATCAATATTTATCCCTCTACCAACATCGCTGGAAAAAAAAATTCCGGTCTTTAATGCATTGATGATTGTGGGATCTTGCTGTGCGCAACTTTGCTGGCACGTTTCCTACATTAGAACAGTTACCACACTTCCAAATAATTGGCTGTATATTTGGGTGTCCTGAGGCAATGAAAGAGTCTACAGAATTGCCAGAGTTATTTCTAAGACTTCATAGTCCTGATGAATATCCTACTTGCGAGTATATAGATTGACATTTTATTGGCTGTCGGGACCTAATATAAACGTGATGAATCTGTCCTATTGGTCTCTTGACTTGAATTCAAATAGAAATTGGATACGTGTTCAAGGTATTTCCCTCTTATTTACGTTGCCTCGTTGGGTTAGGTGTCTGAGAGATGTCACGTTTCTCGTCGTGAGACACCTCATTTCTAGCTTGGCCAGTGCAGCCAGTGAGGGTGCGAGTTTGGGATAAGGCTGGATAAGCCTGGATTCTCTGACACACGCACCCTGGAAATGCAGCCCAGCCGGGAGTGGGGGAAAGCAGGATTAACCCTTTGCATCTCCAGTCACTGACTGTCTAACAGTTTTCAATTTATTCTCTCTCGCTAGCTGTCTGTGGTGAAGAATGCAGTGAGTATGAGCTTTTGTCCTTTAACGTAGGAGCCTTGAAGTAAGAGTTAGTTTTACTCATCGGGCTTTCTCCGTCGAACAGCCACCTCAAATATTCAGGATTCTGTTCAGCGGAACTCATCCCAAACTCCACTGCCCTTGCGTTCTAAATTGCACGGTCTGCCGTTCACCCATCACCTCCCTCTTACTCACCAGCCTACACTGGGTGTCAGTCTGGCAATACCTCCAAATTAAAAAATATCACCCTTATTTTCAAATCCTTCCATTTCCTGTTCCTATATCTGTAACCTCCTCCAGCCCGCACAACCCTCCCTATCTCTGTAACCTCCTCCAGCCCACACAACCCTCCCTATCCCTGTAACCTCCTCCAGTCCCTATATCGCTCCCTATCTCTGTAACATCCTCCAGCCCCTACAACCCTCCCTATCTCTGTAACCTCCTCCAGCCCCTACACCCCTCCCTATCTCTGTAACCTTCTCCAGCCCCCACAACCCTCCCTATCTCTGTAACCTCCTCCAGCCCCTACAACCCTCCCTATCTCTGTAACCTCTTCCAGCCCCTACAACCCTCCCTATCTCTCTAAACTCCTCCAGCCCCTACACCCCTCCCTATCTCTGTAACCTCCTCCAGTCCCTATATCCCTCCCTATCTCTGTAACATCCTCCAGCCCCTACAACACTCCCTATCTCTGTAACCTCCTCCAGTCCCTACAACCCTCCCTATCTCTCTAAACTCCTCCAGCCCCTACAACCCTCCCTATCTCTGTAACCTCCTCCAGTCCCTACAACCCTCCCTATCTCTCTAACCTCCTCCAGCCCCTACAACCCTCCCTATCTCTGTAACCTCCTCCAGCCCCTACAACCCTCCCTATCTCTGTAACCTCCTCCAGTCCCCTACAACCCTCCCTATCTCTGTAACATCCTCCAGCCCCTACAACTCTCCCTATCCCAAAACCTCCTTCAAATCTACAACCCTCCCTATCTCTGTAACATCCTCCAGCCCCTACAACCCTCCCTATCTCTGTAACCTCCTCCAGCCCCTACAACCCTCCCTATCTCTGTAACCTCCTCCAGTCCCCTACAACCCTCCCTATCTCTGTAACATCCTCCAGCCCCTACAACTCTCCCTATCTCTATAACCTCCTTCAAATCTACAACCCTCCCTATCTCTGTAACCTCCTCCAGCCCCTACAACCCTCCCTATCTCTGTAACATCCTCCAGCCCCTACAACACTCCCTATCTCTGTAACCTCCTCCAGTCCCTACAACCCTCCCTATCTCTCTAACCTCCTCCAGCCCCTACAACCCTCCCTATCTCTGTAACCTCCTCCAGTCCCTACAACCCTCCCTATCTCTCTAACCTCCTCCAGCCCCTACAACACTCCCTATCTCTGTAACCTCCTCCAGCCCCTACAACCCTCCCTATCTCTGTAACATCCTCCAGCCCCTACAACACTCCCTATCGCTGTAACCTCCTCCAGTCCCTACAACCCTCCCTATCTCTGTAACATCCTCCAGCCCCTACAACCCTCCCTATCTCTGTAACCTCCTCCAGTCCCTACAACCCTCCCTATCTCTCTAACCTCCTCCAGCCCCTACAACCCTCCCTATCTCTGTAACCTCCTCCAGCCCCTACAACCACCCCTATCTCTGTAACCTCCTCCAGCCCCTACAACCCTCCCTATCTCTATAACCTCCTTCAAATCTACAACCCTCCCTATCTCTGTAACATCCTCCAGCCCCTACAACCCTCCCTATCTCTGTAACATCCTCCAGCCCCTACAACCCTCCCTATCTCTGTAACCTCCTCCAGTCCCTACAACCCTCCCTATCTCTGTAACCTCCTCCAGCCCCTACAACTCTCCCTATCTCTATAACCTCCTTCAAATCTACAACCCTCCCTATCTCTGTAACCTCCTCCAGCCCCTACAACCCTCCCTATCTCTGTAACATCCTCCAGCCCCTACAACCCTCCCTATCTCTGTAACATCCTCCAGCCCCTACAACCCTCCCTATCTCTGTAATCTCCTCCAGCCCCTACACTCCTCCGAGATCTCTGCGCTCCTCCAATTCCGGCCTCTTGACCATCTCCCGATTCCTAACACTCCACCACTGGCGGCCGTGCCTTCAGCTGCCTGCGGGGGGGGCCTGAGCTCTGGAATCCCTCCCTAAATCTCTCTACCTCTCTCTCTCTGTCTCTCTCTCTCTCCTCTCTCTCTGCCTTTCTCCCCTCTGTCCCTCTCCCTCACCCCCCTCAGTAGCTCGGGGTCAAATTTTCTCTGAGAATCCCCCCTTGTGAAGCGCCTCGATGATAGTTTAGTAAAACGGTCAAGGTGCTATACAAAGGCACATTGTTGTTATTGAGTGTGGTGCCTTAGAGAAACTCCATGGTGCGTTGTACGTTTGAGAGATTTCCGATAATTCCACCTAACCTTACCAGGAGTAGACCACTCGGCCCATCCAGCCTCTGCTGATCACCTACCTGAACGCCATCTTCCCTCAATGTCATCTGTCTCCAGAAATCTGCCGGCCTCTGTCCTGAAAGTGGCCAATGGCAGAGCCTCCTCAGCCCTCTTGAAGGGGGTGGGGGGTAGAGAATTCCAAAGAGTCACCACCCTCTGAGTGAAGAGATTCCTCTTCGTCTCAGTCCTTAATTGTCGGCTCCTTATCGTGAGACTGTGTCCCCCGGTTCCAGACCCACCACCCCACCGCACCCCCCCCCCCCCCGACCCCCACCACCACCCCAACCAGGGGGAGCATCCTTCCTGCATCTACCCTTTAACACAACGCACCCACCCCTCCAACCACACCCTCCCCCCATCCCCAGAAGAATTTCGTATAACGAGACCAAAAGCCTTCAAAAAGTCCAAATACACCACATCCACTGGCTCTCCCTTATCTAATCTGCAATTGACACCCTCGAATAAAAATACCTCCCAACACGTTTGTCGAACGTGATTTCCCTTCCGCACATACTCTCTGCCCCACTTGACCGTGCTTTTCTAAGCGTGCTTATGAATCTCTTCACCCAGAGCCTGTGCAACTCGCGACCACAGAGAGTAGTTGAGGCCAAAACGTTGTATGTTTTCGAGGAGGAGTTAGATGTCGCTCTAGACTTTGGGGGGGGGGGTGGGGGGGGGGCGAAAGGAATCAAAGGGTCGGGGGGAGAAAGCGGGAGTAGGCTATCGAGTTGGACGAGCATATTGAACGGCGGAGCAGGCTCGAAGGGCCGAATGGCCTACTCCTGCTCCTCGTTTCTACGTTTCCATGTCCGGTTATTACATCCTTTTGAGCACATTCTGAACATATTCCCTACCTACTGATGTCAAGCGAACGGGCTTGTTGCTCTCCGTTCTCCCTCTCCCTCCCTCCTGAAGTAGCCGGGTTACATTTGCTACTATCCCAGTCCGCAGGAGCCTTTCCAGGTCCGAGTGATCATTGAAAGGTAACCACCAATGCATCCGCTATCTCTACAGCCACCTCCTTCAACAACCTAGGGTGTAGGCTCACCTAGTAGAGGGGATTCAATCCAGTTAAATTTTCATGTGCTACCTCTTTGGCGGTACTGAGCTCTTTCCGTTCCTCAGTTCTACCCCGGCGTTTCCGGGGGATTTCCTATATCTTCCTCTGTGAAGACAGACGCAAATTAAACTGTTTAGTTTCTCCGCCATTTCCCTGGCTCCCCCGCTATAAATTCTCCTGCTCCCACCTGCAACGGACTCGCGTTTGCCCTCGCTAATCTCTTCCGTTTGGCATACCTAATGAAGCTCTTACCATCCTCCTTTACGTTCCTCGCTAGTTTGCCTTCATGTTCTCTATTCCCTTTCGCCACCAGTTTCTTGGTCCTCTTTTGCCAGTCTCTGAATCGCCCTCAATCCTTGGGCTTACCATCTTTTTCCGGCAGCCTTATAAGCCACTGGCTTTGATCTACTGCAACCTTTAGATTCTTTTGTCAGCCACGGTTGATTTAACTTTCCCCTTTGCATGTTTGTGACTTAGAGCAAAGTATATCCGCTGTCAACAGTGTCGCATTTCTTTACACACTAGCCATTGCCTGTCTATCGCCAAGTCCATTGGTGTATTTTCCCAATCCACCATCGCCAACTAGCCCCTCATGCCTTCATCATTTTCTTTCTTAAGATTTAAGACCCTAGTTTCAGAATGAACTACATCACATTCGAACTTGATGCAAAATTCCAGCATATTATGATCACTATTTCCCAAAGGCTCCTTTCCAGCAAGGCTATTAATTAAGACCCGAGTTTCAGAATGGATTATATCGCATTCAAGCTTAATGCAAAATCAACATATTATGATCACTATTTCCCAAAGGCTTCTTTCCAGCAAGGCTATTAATTAAAACCCTAGTTTCAAAATGAACTATATCGCATTCAAACGTAATGCAAAATTCCAGCATATTATGATCACTATTTCCCAAAGGCTCCTTTCCAGTAAGGCTATTAATTAAGACCCTAGTTTCAGAATGAACTTTATCTCATTTAAACTTAATGAAAAATTCCAGCATATTATGATCACTATTGCCCAAAGGCTCCTTTCCAGCAAGGCTATTAATTAAGACCGTAGTTTCAGAATGGACTATATCGCATTCAAGCTTAATGCAAAATCAACATATTATGATCACTATTTCCCAAAGGCTTCTTTCCAGCAAGGCTATTAATTAAGACCCTAGTTTCAAAATGAACTATATCGCATTCAAACGTAATGCAAAATTCCATCATATTATGATCACTATTGCCCAAAGGCTCCTTTCCAGCAAGGCTATTAATTAAGACCCTCATTTCGGAATGAACTGTATCACTTTCGAGCTTAATGGCGGCTCCTTTTCTGCAGACCACGAGTATCCTGTGCAAGTGCTGCACTGCTCGAACTGTTCCATCAGCTCCGTGAGCTGCAACTGGCCAATGCTCTGTCAAGGTAAGGAGCCTCCCTCCGCTCTGCGCGTGACTAGCAGTTTCTGCAGCGGTGGGGGGGAATGGTGGGCGTCACGGTCAATCTGTGCGTTAGAAGTTATCCAGTTGTTGAAGCCAGGCGCGGACTCCAGTGCCGCCTCGTTCACTGCGCCTGCCTGGTTCATCCGGCGATGCCGGCCCCAGTCAAGTAGCTTCCCAGCCGGCAGAACAGCCGGCCTGGTTCCGGAGAGTCACTGGCGCCGGAGGGAGGTGGCAGAGTTTCCGTGCCACTCCGCCATTGTCCCAGGGAGTCGCCCCACATGGTCACGGACAGAAGCCCCTTCGGAGGAGGACCCCAGGCGAGACGACAAGGTCACATACTCCACTCCCTGTCTGAGGTGGCCCTGAGCACCGGTCTGGACCCTCCTGTGGTCTGACCGTCTCCTGTACCTTACAGGGTCAGCCCTGTTTCACACCCGCTCCCGGAGTGTGCCGGGTAACGGAGCTGTCCGCTTTCCCTCTCTGCCCCACTCTGCCACTTTGTCTCCCCTTCTCCAGCCCCTGCCATTCTCTCTCTCTCTTCCCCCCCCCCCAAGACCCCCGGCCATGTGCCTGCCTCGCCCTCTCTGCCTGCCTCTCTCTCTCTCTCTCTCTCCCCCTCCGCCTGCCTCTCTCTCTCTCTCTCTCTCTCCCCCTCCGCCTGCCTCTCTCTCTCTCTCTCTCTCTCCCCCTCCGTCTGCCTCTCTCTCTCTCTCCCCCTCCGTCTGCCTCTCTCTCGCTCTCTCTCTCTCCCCCTCCACCTGCCTCTCTCTCTCTCTCCCCCTCCGCCTGCCTCTCTCTCTCTCTCCCCCTCCGCCTGCCTCTCTCTCTCTCTCCCCCTCCGCCTGCCTCTCTCTCTCTCTCCCCCTCCGCCTGCCTCTCTCTCTCTCTCCCCCTCCGCCTGCCTCTCTCTCTCTCTCCCCCTCCGCCTGCCTCTCTCTCTCTCTCCCCCTCCGCCTGCCTCTCTCTCTCTCTCCCCCTCCGCCTGCCTCTCTCTCTCTCTCCCCCTCCGCCTGCCTCTCTCTCTCTCTCCCCCTCCGCCTGCCTCTCTCTCTCTCTCCCCCTCCGCCTGCCTCTCTCTCTCTCTCCCCCTCCGTCTGCCTCTCTCTCGCTCTCTCCCCCCCTCCGCCTGCCTCTCTCTCTCTCTCTTTCTCTCCCCTCCTCCTGCCTCTCTCTCTCTCTCTCCCCTCCTCCTGCCTCTCTCTCTTTCTCTCCCCTCCTCCTGCCTCTCTCTCTCTCTCTCCCCCTCCGCC
Source organism: Carcharodon carcharias (assembly GCF_017639515.1). NCBI lineage: Eukaryota > Metazoa > Chordata > Chondrichthyes > Lamniformes > Lamnidae > Carcharodon > Carcharodon carcharias. The sequence continues at coordinate 3,809,064 of NW_024470665.1, read as the reverse complement.
TGCCTCTCTCTCTCTCTCCCCCTCCGCCTGCCTCTCTCTCTCTCTCCCCCTCCGTCTGCCTCTCTCTCGCTCTCTCTCTCTCCCCCTCCGCCTGCCTCTCTCTCTCTCTCCCCCTCCGCCTGCCTCTCTCTCTCTCTCCCCCTCCGCCTGCCTCTCTCTCGCTCTCTCCCCCCCTCCGCCTGCCTCTCTCTCTCTCTCTCTCTCTCCCCCTCCGCCTGCCTCTCTCTCTCTCTCTCTCTTTCTCTCCCCTCCTCCTGCCTCTCTCTCTTTCTCTCCCCTCCTCCTGCCTCTCTCTCTCTCTCTCTCCCCTCCTCCTGCCTCTCTCTCTCTCTCCCCCTCCGCCTGCCTCTCTCTCTCTCTCCCCCTCCGCCTGCCTCTCTCTCTCTCTCCCCCTCCGCCTGCCTCTCTCTCGCTCTCTCCCCCCCTCCGCCTGCCTCTCTCTCTCTCTCTCTCTCCCCCTCCGCCTGCCTCTCTCTCTTTCTCTCCCCTCCTCCTGCCTCTCTCTCTTTCTCTCCCCTCCTCCTGCCTCTCTCTCTCTCTCTCTCTCCCCCCCTCCGCCTGCCTCTCTCTCTCTCTCTCTCTTTCTCTCCCCTCCGCCTCCCTCTCTCTCTCTCTCTCTCTTTCTCTCCCCTCCGCCTGCCTCTCTCTCTCTCTCTCCCCTCCTCCTGCCTCTCTCTCTCTCTCTCCCCCTCCGCCTGCCTCTCTCTCTCTCTCCCCCTCCGCCTGCCTCTCTCTCTCTCGCCCCCTCCGCCTGCCTCTCTCTCTCTCTCTCTCTCTCACTCCCCCTCCGCCTGCCTCTCTCTCTCTCTCTCTCGCCCCCTCCGCCTGCCTCTCTCTCTCTCTCTCTCTCCCCCTCCGCCTGCCTCTCTCTCTCCCCTCCCCTCCGCCTGCCTCTCTCTCTCTCTCTCTCTCTCCCCCTCCGCCTGCCTCTCTCTCTCTCTCTCTCTCCCCCTCCGCCTGCCTCTCTCTCTCTCTCTCTCTCCCCCTCCGCCTGCCTCTCTCTCTCTCTCTCTCGCCCCCTCCGCCTGCCTCTCTCTCTCTCTCTCTCGCCCCCTCCGCCTGCCTCTCTCTCTCTCTCTCTCTCTCTACCCCTCCGCCTGCCTCTCTCTCTCTCTCTCTCTCGCCCCCTCCGCCTGCCTCTCTCTCTCTCTCTCTCGCCCCCTCCGCCTGCCTCTCTCTCTCTCTCTCTCGCCCCCTCCGCCTGCCTCTCTCTCTCTCTCTCTCCCCTCCCCTCCGCCTGCCTCTCTCTCTCTCTCTCTCTCCCCCTCCGCCTGCCTCTCTCTCTCTCTCTCTCTCTCTCTCGCCCCCTCCGCCTGCCTCTCTCTCTCTCTCTCTCCCCTCCCCTCCGCCTGCCTCTCTCTCTCTCTCTCTCTTTCTCTCCCCCTCCGCCTGCCTCTCTCTCTCTCTCTCTCGCCCCCTCCGCCTGCCTCTCTCTCTCTCTCTCCCCTCCTCCTGCCTCTCTCTCTCTCTCCCCCTCCGCCTGCCTCTCTCTCTCTCGCCCCCTCCGCCTGCCTCTCTCTCTCTCTCTCTCTTTCTCTCCCCCTCCGCCTGCCTCTCGCTCTCTCTCTCTCTCGCTCCCTCCGCCTGCCTCTCTCTCTCTCTCTCTCTTTCTCTCCCCCTCCGCCTGCCTCTCGCTCTCTCTCTCTCTCGCCCCCTCCGCCTGCCTCTCTCTCTCCCCTCCCCTCCGCCTGCCTCTCTCTCTCTCTCTCTCTCTCTCGCCCCCTCCGCCTGCCTCTCTCTCTCCCCTCCCCTCCGCCTGCCTCTCTCTCTCTCTCTCTCTCCCCCTCCGCCTGCCTCTCTCTCTCTCTCTCCCCCTCCGCCTGCCTCTCTCTCTCTCTCTTTCTCTCCCCCTCCGCCTGCCTCTCTCTCTCTCTCTCTCTCTCCCCCTCCGCCTGCCTCTCTCTCTCACTCCCCCTCCGCCTGCCTCTCGCTCTCTCTCTCTCTCGCCCCCTCCGCCTGCCTCTCTCTCTCTCTCTCTCGCCCCCTCCGCCTGCCTCTCTCTCTCTCTCTCTCGCCCCCTCCGCCTGCCTCTCTCTCTCTCTCTCTCTCTCTCTCGCCCCCTCCGCCTGCCTCTCTCTCTCTCTCTCTCGCCCCCTCCGCCTGCCTCTCTCTCTCCCCTCCCCTCCGCCTGCCTCTCTCTCTCTCTCTCTCTCGCCCCCTCCGCCTGCCTCTCTCTCTCTCTCTCTCTCTCTCCCCCTCCGCCTGCCTCTCTCTCTCTCTCTCTCTCTCCCCCTCCGCCTGCCTCTCTCTCTCTCTCTCTCCCCCTCCGCCTGTCTCTCTCTCTCTCTCTCTCTCCCCCTCCGCCTGCCTCTCTCTCTCTCTCTCTCTCGCCCCCTCCGCCTGCCTCTCTCTCTCTCTCTCTCCCCCTCCAACTGCCTCTCTCTCTCCCCTCCCCTCTGCCTGCCTCTCTCTCTCTGTCTCACCCCTCACTCACTCTCTCTGTCGCTCGTTCTTGCCCCCGCCTCTCTTTCTCTGACCCCAATCTCTCTCTTCCTCGCTGCCTCTCTCACTGTGTCTCTCTCCCCATCCCTCCCTCTCTCTCATCCTCTGTCTTGCTCTCTCTCTCTCTCCATCTCGCTCTCTCTTACCTCATCTCTCGCTCGCTCGTTCTCTCTGTCTCCCACCCTCCAACCCCCTGTTTCTCTCTCTCACCCCCTCACCTTCAGTCCCCACTCTCTCTTCCCCAACGTCCCTCTCTCTCCTCTTACCCCATCTTATGCTCTCTCTCAACCCTGTCTCTCCCTCTCTCGCTGTCTCTCTCTTTCTCTGTCTCTCTCTCTCTCTCCCTAATTCTTTCTGTCTGTCTCTGTCTCTCAGACTCTCTCTCCCCCGTCTCTCTCTCTCTCTCTACCCCTTCTGTCGTTCTCTCTCTCTCTACCCCTTCTGTCGTTCTCTCTCTCTCTACCCCCTCTGTCGCTTTCTCTCCCTCGCTCTCTCGCTCCCTCTGTCCCTCACTCTCTCTCTCATCCCCATCTGACTCTCACTCTGACCTGCCTCACTCACACTCTCTCTCTCTCTTTCTCTGTCACCCCATTTCTTTCCCTCACTCTCTCTCTCTCTTTCTCTCTCACCCTCCATCCAACTTTCTAACTCATACCCCCGTCTCACAGACATTCTCTGTCTCCCTCTCTCTTGCCCTCAATCCCTACCTCTTTCACTGTCTGTCTCGCTGTCTCTCTCACACCCTCTCTCTCGTCCTCTGTCCCTCTCTCTCTCTTTCCCTCGACTTCTGTCCCCACCTCTCACCCACCTTCCAACCCCCTCTCTCTCTGTCGCTGTCTCTCTCTCTCTCTTTCTCCATTCATCCCTTTATTTCTCTCTCTTTCACCCATCTTTGTCACGTTCATTCCCTCCCCATTTCTACTTCCTGTGGATAGATGTTACCTCCATTGCGGGTGGTCTGGTCCTCGCTGACCAGACTCCCAGCTAATGCCCATTGCCCTCAGTGATGTCCAACACTACCCAATTGCCGTTAGATTGAGATAAGGCAGAGCCCAGAATCCCACTGGCTGCCAATTGGTGAACTCTTCATGTCTTACAGGGTTTGAATCATACCAGAGGAAGAGGAACAGGCGAGCGATTGAAGGGACTGATCCACAAGTGGCGGAGAAGTGGAGAGTGGCTGAAATGATTATGTTCCCCATGATTGCGATTCTTCTGATTGGGGTGTAAGTCCATGATAAAAGCTTGGACTCCTCCTAATCCCCTAAACGTCCTATCTCTGTAACCTCCTCACCCACCCTTAACTCCCTATCTCTGTAACCTCCTCACCCACACTTAACTCCCTATCTCTGTAACCTCCTCACCCACCCGTAACTCCCTATCTATGTAACCTCCTTCCCCAACCTGAACTCCCTATCTCTGTAACCTCCTCCAGCCCCAACTAACCTCCCTATCTCTATGGTCTCCTCCAGCCCCTACAACCCTCCCTATCTCGGTAACCTCCAGGAGACCCTACATCACACCCTATCTCTGTAACCTCCTCCAGCTCCAACAATCCTCCCTATTACTGTAACCTCCTCCAGCCCCTGCAGCCCTCCCTATCTCTGAAACCTCCACCCTCACCATTAACTCCCTATCTCTGTAAACTCCTCCAGCCCCCACAACCCTCCCTATCTCTGTAAACTCCTCCAGCCCCCACAACCCTCCCTATCTCTGTAACCTCCTCCAGCCCCTACAACCCTCCCTATCTCTGTAAACTCCTCCAGCCCCTACAACCCTCCCTATCTCTGTAAACTCCTCCAGCCCCCACAACCCTCCCTATCTCTGTAAACTCCTCCAGCCCCCACAACCCTCCCTATCTATGTAACATCCTCCAGCCCCTACAACCCTCCCTATCTCTGTTAACTCCTCCAGCCCCCACAACCCTCCCTATCTATGTAACATCCTCCAGCCCCTACAACCCACCCTATCTCTGTAACCTCCTCCAGCCCCTACAACCATCCCTATCTCTGTAACCTCCTCCAGCCCCAACAACCCTCCCTATGTCTGTATACTCCTCCAGCCCCTACAACGTTCCCTATCTCTCTAATCTCCTCCAGCCCCAAGAAAACTCCCTATCTCTGTTACCTCCTCCAGACCAACACCCCTCCCTATCTCTCTAATCTCCTCCAGCCCCAAGAAAACTCCCTATCTCTGTAACCTCCTCCAGACCAACAACCCTCCCTATCTCTGTAATCTCCTCCAGCCCCTACACCCTGCCCTATCTCTATAACCTCCTCCAGCCCAAACAAACTTCCCTATCTCTGTAACCTACCCCAGACACAACACCCCTCCCTATCTCTGTAACCTCGTCTAGCCCCTATAATGCTCCCTATCTCTGTAACCTCCTCCAACCCCTACAACCATCCCTATCTCTTTAACATCCTCCAGTCCCTACAACCCTCCCTGTCTCTGTAACCTCCTCCAGCACCCACAAACCTCACTATCACTGTAACCTCCTCCAGACCATACAAACCTCCCTATCTCTGTAAACTCCTCCAGCCCCCACAACCCTGGCTATCTCTGTAATCTCCTCCAGCCCCTACAACCCTCCCTATCTCTCTAATCTCCTCCAGCCCCAAAAAAACTCCCTATCTCTGTAAAATCCTCCAGAAAACCCCCATCACTATCTCTGTAATCTCCTCCAGCCCCTACACTGCGCCCTATCTCTCTAACCTCCAACAGACCCTACACCCCTCCCTATCTCTGTAACCTCCTCCAGCACAAACAAACCTCCCTATCTCTGTAAACTCCTCCAGACCCAACACACCTCCCTATATCTGTAACCACCTCTAGCAGCTACAACTCTCCCTATCTCTGTAACCTCCTCCAACCCCTACAACCATCCCTATCTCTATAATGTCGTACAGCCCCTACATCCCTCCCTATCACTGTAACCTCCTCCAGACACAACACCCCTCCCTATTTCTGTAACAACCTCAAACCACTACAACTCTCCCTATCTCAGTAACCTCCACTAGTCCCCACAACACTCCCTATCTCTATAACCTCCTCCAGCCCCTACAACCGTCCCAACTCTGTAAACTCTTCCAGCCCCGACAACCATCACTATCTCTGTAACCGCCTCCAGCCCATACACCCCTCCCTATCTCTGTAAACTCCTCCAGCCCACACACCCATCCCTATCTCTGTAACCTGCTCTAGACCCTACACCCCGCACTATCTCTGTAAACTACTCCAGACCCAACAAACACCCCCATCTCTGTAACCTCCTCCAGACCGAACACCCCTCCCTCTCTCTGTAACCTGCTCCAGTCCGTACAACGCTCCCTATTGCTATAACATCATCCAGCCCCCACAACACTCCCGATCTCTGTAACCTCACCAGCCCCAACAACCCTCCCTATCTCTGTATCATTCTAGAGCCCTTACAACCCTCCCTATCTATCTAATCTTCTCCAGCCCCAAGAAAACTCCCTAGTTCTGTAACGTCCTACAGACCAACACCCCTCCCTATCTCTGTAATCTCCTCCAGCCCCTACACCCCTCCCTATCTCTGTTACCTCCTCCAGCCCGCACAACTCTCCCTATCACTGTAACCTCCTCCAGCCCCTACAAACCTCCCTATCTCTGTAAACTCCTCCAGCCACCACAACTCTCCCTATCTCTGTAACCTCCTCCAGCCCCCACAACCCTCCCTATCACTGTAACCTCCTCCAGCCCCTACAAACCTCCCTGTCTCTGTAAACTCCTCCAACCCAAACAAACTTCCCTATCTCTGTGACCTCCTCCAGCCCCTACAACCCTCCCTATCTCTGTAACCTCCTCCAGCCTCTACAACCCTCCCTATCTCTGTAACCTCCTCCAGCCCCGACAACTCTCCCTATCACTGTAACCTCCTCTAGCCCCTACACCCCTCCTTATCTCTGTAACCGACTCCAGTCTCTACACACCTCCCTATCTCTGTAAACTCACCCAGCCCAACAACCCTCCCTATCTCTGTATACTCCTCCAGCCCCTACAACCGTCCCTATCTCTCTAATCTCCTCCAGCCCCAAGAAAACACCTTATCTCTGTAAAATCCTCCAGAACAACACCCATCCCTATCTCTGTAATCTCCTCCAGCACCTACACCATGCCCTATCTCTGTAACCTCCTACAGACCCAACACACCTTCCTATCTCTGTAACCTCGTCTAGCCCCTACAAGTCTCCCTATCTCTGTAAAGACGTACAGCCCCTACATCCCTCCCTATCACTGTAACCTCCTCCAGAACAACACCCCTCCCTATTTCTTAATAACCACAAGCCACTACAACCCTCCCTATCTCTGTAACCTCCTCCAGTCCCTACAACCCTCCCTATCTCTCTAACCTCCTCCCGCACCCAAAACTCTCCCCTATCTCTGTAACCTCCACTAGTCCCCACAACCCTCCCTATCTCTGTAACCTCCTCCCGCACCCAAAACTCTCCCCTATCTCTGTAACCTCCACTAGTCCCCACAACACTCCCTATCTCTGTAACCTCCTCCCGCACCCAAAACTCTCCCCTATCTCTGTAACCTCCACTAGTCCCCACAACACTCCCTACCTCTATAACCTCCTCCAGCCCCTACAACCATCCCAACTCTGTAAACTCCTCCAGCCCCGACAACCCTCCCTATCTCTGTAACCTCCTCCAGCCCCTACACCCCTCCCTATCTCTGTAATCTCCTCCAGCCCCCATAACCCTCCCTATCTCTGTAACATCCTCTAGACCCTACAGCCCTCACAATTTCTGTAAACTACTCCAGACACAACAAACCTCCCCATCTCTGTAACCTCCTCCAGACCGAACACCCCTCCCTCTCTCTGCAACCTGCTCCGGTCCGTACAACGCTCCCTATTTCTATAACATCATCCAGCCCCCACAAGACTCCCGATCTCTGTAACCTCATCCAGCCCCAACAACCCTCCCTATCTCTGTATCATTCTAGAGCCCCTACAACCCTCCATATCTATCTAATCTTCTCCAGCCAAAACAAGGCTCCCTATCTCTGTAATCTCCTCCAGACCCAACACCCCTCCGTATCCCTGTAAACTCCTCAAGCCCCTAAGATGCTCCCTTTCTCTGTAACCTCTTCCAGCACCTACAACACTCCCTATCTCTGTAAACTCCTGCAGCCTCCACGACCCTCCCTATCTCTGTAAACTCCTCCAGCCCCAACATCCCTCCCTATCTCTGTAATATCCTCCAGCCCCAACAGAACTCCCTATCCCTGTATCCTTCCCCAGCAATGACACCACTCCCTATCTCTGCAAACCCCACCAGCCCCTACAACCCTCCCTATCTCTGTAACCTCCTCCAGCCCCTACAGCCCTCCCTATCTCTGCAACCTCCTCCAGGCCCTACAACCCTCCCTATCTCTGTAACCTGCTCCGGCCCTGAAAAACCTCCCTATCTCTGTAACAAACCCCAGACTCAACACCCCTCCCTATCTCTGTAAGCTCCTCCAGTCCCTACAAACCTCCCTATCTCTGTAACCTCCTCCAGCCCCTACAACCCTTCCTATCTCTGTAACCCCCTCCAGACCAACACCCCTCCCTATCTCTGTAATCTCCTCCAGCCCCTACACCCCGCCCTATATCTGTAACCTCCTCCAGCCCCTACACCCCTCCCTATCTCTTTAACCTCCTTCAACACAAACAAACCTCCCTATCTCTGTAACCTACTCCTGAACCAACACACCTCCCTATCTCTGTAACCTCTCTAGCCCCTACAACTCTCCCTATCCCTGTAACCTCCTCCAACCCCTAAAACCATCCCTATCTCTGTAACGTCGTACATCCCCTACATCCCTCCCTATCACTGTAACCTCCTCCAGACCCAACACCCCACCCAATTTCTATAACAATCTCAAGCCACTACAACTCTCCCTATCATTGTAACCTCCTCCCGCACCCAAAACTCTCTCCATCTCTGTAACCTCCTCCAGCCCCTACAACCATACCAACTCTGTAACCTCCTCCAGCCCCCACACCCCTCCCTATCTCTGTAACCTCCTCCAGACCCTACACCCATCACTATCTCTGTAACCTCCTCCAGACCGAACACCCCTCCCTCTCTCTGTAACCTGCTCCAGTCCGTACAACGCTCCCTATTTCTATAACATCATCCAGCCCCCACAACACTCCCTATCTCTGTAACATCCTCCAAACCCAACAGACCTCCCTATCCTTGTATCCTTCCCCAGCAATGACACCACTCCCTATCTCTGCAACCACCTCCAGCCCCACAACCTTCCCTATCTCTGTAACCTCCTCCAGCCCCTACACCCATCCTTATCTCTGTAACATCCTCAAGACCCAACACCCCTCCCTATCTCTGTAAAATCCTCCAGCCCCCACAACACTCACTATCTCTGTAACCTCCTCCAGTCCCCACACCCCTTCCTATCCCTATAAATTCCTGTAGCCCCTACAACCCACCCTACGTCTGTAACCTCCTCCAGCCCCTACAACTCTCCCTATCTCTGTAACCTCCTCCAGCCCTTACAACCCTCCCTATCTCTGTAACCTCCTCCAGCCCTTACAACCCTCCCTATCTCTGTAACATCCACCAGCCCCTACAACCATCCCTATCTCTGTAACCTCCTCCAGCCCCTACAACCCTCCTTATCTCTCTAAACTTCTCCAGCCCCAACAAACCTCCCTATCTCTGTAACCTCCTCCAGACCCATCAACCCTCCCTATATCTGTAATCTCCTCCAGTCCCTACACCCCTCCCTATCTCTGTAACCTCCAGCAGACACTAAATCCCTCCCTATCTCTGTATCCTCCTCCAGCCCCAAGAAACCTCCCTATCTCTGTAAACTCCTCCAGACCCAACAACCCTCCTTATCTAAGTAGACTCCTCAAGATCCTACAATCCTCCCTTTCTCTGTAACCTCTTTCAGCACCTACACACCACCCTATCTCTGTAACTTCCTCCAGCCCCCACAACCCTCCCTATCTCTGTAACCTCCTCCAGCCCCAAGAAACCTCCCTATATCTGTAACCTCCTCCAGACCCAACACCCCTCCCTATCTCTGTAACCTCCAGCAGACACTACACCCCTCCCTATATCTGTATCCTCCTCCAGCCACAAGAAAACTCCCTATCTCTGTAACATCCTAGAGAACCAACAACCCTCCCTATCCCTGTAAACTCCTCAAGTCCCTACAATCCTCCCGTTCTCTGTAACCTCTTTCAGCACCTATAAACCTCCCTATCTCTGAAAACTCCTCCAGCCCCTACAACCCTCCCTCTATCTGAAACCACCTCCAGCCCCTACAAACCTCCCTATCTCTGTATCCTCCTCCGCACCGAAAACCCTCCCTATCTCTGTAAACACCATCAGCACAAACAACCCTCTTTATCTCTGTATCCTTCCCCAGCAAGGACACCACTCCCTAACTCTGCAACAACCTCCAGCTCCTACAGCCCCGCCTATCTCTATAACCTCCTCCAGCCCCTACAACTCTGCCTATCTCTGTAACCTCCTCCATCCCCATTAACTCTCCTTAACTCTGTAACCTCCTCCAGACCCTACAACCCACCCTATCACTGTTACCTCCTCCAGCCCCTACAACACTCCCTATCTCTGTAACCTTCTCCAGCCCCAACAACCCTCCTTATCTCTGTAAAATCCTCCACCAACTACAGCCCTCCCAATCTCTAGAACATCCTCCAGTCACTCCAACACTCCTTATCTCTGTAAACTCCACCAGCCACTACACCCCACCCTATCGCTGTAAACTCCCCCATCCCCTAAAACCCTCCCTATCTCTATAACCTCCTTCAAATCTACAAACCTCCCTATCTATGTAACCTCCTACAGACCCAACAAACCTCCCTATATCTGCAACATCCTCCATACCCAACACCCCTCCCTATCTCTGTAAGCTCCTCCAGTCCCTACACTCCTCCCTATCTCTGTAACCTCCTCGAGCCCCAACAACCCTCCCTGTCATTGAAACCTCCTCCAGCCCCTACAACCCTACCTATCTCTGTAACCTCCTCCAGCCCCCACAACACTCCCAATCTCTGTAACCTCCTTTAGTCCATACAACGCTCCCTATCTCTGTAACCTCCGACAGCCCCTACAACCCTCCCTATCTCTGTAACCTCCTCCAGCCCTTACAACCATCCCTATCTCTGTAACATCCACCAGCCCCTAATACCATCCTATCTCTGTAACCTCCTCCAGCCCCTACAACCCTCCCTATCTCTCTAAACTTTTACAGCCCCAAAAAACCTCCCTACCTCTGTATCCTCCTCCAGCCCCAACAACCCTCCCTATCTCTGTAACCTCCAGCAGACACTACATCCCTCCCTATCTCTGTATCCTCTTCCAGCCCCAACAACCCTCACTATCTCTGTAACCTCCTCCAGCCCCTACAACCATCCCTATCTCTGTAACCTCCTCCAGCCCCTACAAACATCCCTATCTCTGTAACCTCCTCCAGCCCCCACAACACTCCCGATCTCTGTAACCTCCTCCAGCCCCAACATCCCTCCCTATCTCTGTATTCTCCAGAGCCCCCTACAACCCTCCCTATCTCTCTTAACGTTTCCAGCCCCAACAAACCTCCCTATCTCTGTAACCTCCTCCAGACCCACCACCCCTCCCTATCTCTGTAAACTCCAGCAGACCCTACATCCCTCCCTATCTCCGTATCCTCCTCCAGCCCCAAGAAAACTCCCTATCTCTGTAACATGCTAGAGAACCAACAACCCTCCCTATCCCTGTAAACTCCTCAAGCCCCTACAATCATCCTGTTCTCTGTAACCTCTTTCAGCACCTATAAACGTCCCTATCTCTGAAAACTTATCCAGCCCCTACAACCCTCCCTCTATCTGAAACCACCTCCAGCCCCTACAAACCTCCCTATCTCTGTAACCTCCTCCGCACCGAAAACCCTCCCTATCTCTGTAAACACATTCAGCACCAACAACCTTCTTTATCTCTGTTTCGTTCCCCAGCAATGACACCACTCCCTAACTCTGCAACCTCCTCCAGCCCCTACAACTCTCCGTATCTCTGTAACATCCTCCGGCCCCAAAAGCCCTCCCTATCTCTGTAACCTCCTCCATCCCCATTAACCCTCCTTAACTCTGTAACCTCCTCCAGAACCTATAACCCACCCTATCACTGTTACCTCCTCCAGCCCCTACAACCCTCCCTATCTCTGTAACCTTCTCCAGCCCCAACAACCCTCCTTATCTCTGTAACATCCTCCACCAACCACAGCCATCCCAATATCTAGAACATCCTCCAGTCACTCCAACACTCCTTATCTCTGTAAACTCCACCAGCCACTACACCCCACCCTATCTCTGTAAACACCCCGCCCCTAAAACCTTCCCTATCTCTATAACCTCCGTCAAATCTACAAACCTCCCTATCTATGTAACCTCCTACAGACCCAACAAACCTCCCTGTTTCAGTAACATCCTCCATAACCAACACCCCTCCCTATTTCTGTAAGCTCCTCCAGACCCAGAAAACCTCCCTATCTCTGTAACATCCTCCATACCCAACACCCCTCCCTATCTCTGTAAGCTCCTCCAGTCCCTACACTCCTCCCTATCTCTGTAACATCCTCAAGACCCAACACCCCTCCCTATCTCTGTAAGCTCCTCCAGTCCCTACACTCCTCCCTATCTCTGTAACATCCTCCAGCCCCCACAACGCTCCCTATCTCTGTAACCTCCTCCAGCCCCTACAACGCTCACTACCTCTGTAACATTCTCCAGCCCCTACAACCCTCCCTATCTCTGTAAACCCTTCGAGCCCCAACAACCCTCCCTGTCATTGAAACCTCCTCCAGCCCCTACAACACTCCCTATCTCTGTAACCTCCTCCAGCCCCCACAACCCTCCCTATCTCTGTAACCTCATCCAGCCCCTACACCCCTCGGTATCTCTGGAACCTCCTCCAGGCCCCTACAACCCTCGCTATCACTTTAATCTCCTCCAGCACCAACAAACCTCCCTATCACTGTAACCCTCTCCAACCCCTAAAACGCTCCCTATATCTGTAACCACCTCCAGCTCCTACAAAACACCCAATCTGTAACCTCAGCCAGCCCCTACAGCCCTCCCTATCTCTGTAACCTCCTCCAGCCCGCACAATCCTCCTTATCTCTGTAACCTCCTCCAGCCCGCACAATCCTCCTTATCTCTGTAACCTCCTCCAGCCCCTACAACACTACCTATCACTGTAACATCCTCCAGACCCCACAACTCTCCCTATATCAGTAATCTCCTCTAGCCCTACCTACACTCCCTATCACTGTAACCTCCTCCAGCCCTTACAACCATCCCAATCTCTGTAACATCCACCAGCCCCTACAGCCATCCCTATATCTGTAACCTCCTCCAGCCCCTACAACCCTCCCTATCTCTCTAAACTTCTCCAGCCCCAACAAACCTCCCTATATATGTAACCTCCTCCAGACCCATCACCCCTCCCTATCTATGTAATCTCCTCCAGCCCCTACACCACTCCCTATCTCTGTAACCTCCTCCAGCCCTTACACCCCTCCCTATCTCTGTATACTCCTCCTGACCAAACACCCCTCCCTATCTCTGTAAACTCCAGCAGACACTACACCCCTCCCTATCTCTGTATCCTCCTCCAGCCCCAAGAAACCTCCCTATCTCTGTAAACTCCTCCAGACCCAACAACCCTCCCTATCCCTGTAGACTCCTCAAGCTCCTACAATCCTCCCTTTCTCTGTAACCTCTTTCAGCACGTACAAACCACCCTATCTCTGAAAACTCCTCAAGCCGCTACAACTCTCCCTATATCTGTAACCACCTCCAGACCCTACACACCACCCTATCTCTGTAACCTCAGCCAGCCCCTACAGCCCTATCTATCTCTGTAAACTCCTCCAGCCCCCACAACCGTGCCTATCTCTGTAACCTCCTCTAGCCCCAAGAAACCTCCTTATCTCTGTAACCTCCTCCAGACCCAACACCACTCCCTATCTCTGTAACCTCCAGCAGACACTACAACCCTCCCTATCTCTGGACCCTCTTGCAGCCCCCTACAACCCTCCCTATCACTTTAATCTCCTCCAGGCCCCACAACACATCCCTATACTTGTAAACTCCTCAAGCCCCTACAGCCCTCCCTATCTCTGTAACCTCCTCCAGCCCCTACAACCCTCCCAATCTCTGTAACCTCCTCCAGCCCCTACAACCCTCCCTATCTCTGTAACCTTATCTGGCCCCGAAAACCCGCCCTATCTCTGTAAACACCTCCAGCACCAACAACACTCCTTATCTCTGTATCCTTCCCCAGCAATGACACCTGTCCCTCTCTCTGTAACCACCTCCATCCCCTTCAACCCTCCCTATCTCTGTAACCTCCTCCAGCCCCTACAGACCTCCCTATCTCTGTGACCTCCTCCAGACCCTACAACTCTCCCTATCTCTGTAACCTCCTCCGTCCCCGAAAAGCCTCCCTATCTCTGTAACCTCCTCCATCCCCATTAACCCTCCTTAACACTGTAACCTCCTCCAGACCCTACAACCCTCCCTATCTCTGCAACCTCCAGCTGAGCCTACACCCCTCCCTATCTCTGTAACCTCCTCCATCCCCATTAACCCTCCTTAACTCGGTAACCTCCTCCAGCACCTACAACCCTCCCTATCCCTGTTACCTACTCCAGCCCCTACAACACTCCCTATCTCTGTAACCTCCTCCAGACCCAACAAACCACCCTATGTCTGTAACATCCTCCAGACCCAACACCCCTCCCTATCATTGTAAGCTCCTCCATTCCCTACACGCCTCCCTATCTCTGTAACATCCTCAAGACACAACACCCCTCCCTATCTCTGTTATCTCCTCTAGCCCCAACAACCTTCCCTATCATTGAAACCTCCTCCAGCCCCTACAACACGCCCTATCTCTGTACCCTCCTCCAGCCCTTACAAAACGCCCCCTTCTCTGGAACTTCCTCCAGCCCCCTACAACCCTCGCTATCACTGTAATCTCCTCCAGTCCCCACAACACTCCCTATCTGTGTAATCTCCTCCAGCCCCCACAACTCTCCGCATCAGTGTAACTTCCTCCAGGTCCTACAACACTCCCTATCTCTTTAACATCCTCCAACCCCTAAAACACTCCCTATCTCTGCAAACTCCTCCAGCCCCTACAACCCTCACTGTCACTGTAACCTCCTCCAGCCCCCACAAATCTCCCTATTTCTGTAACCTCCTCCAGCTGCCACAACACTCCCAATCTCTGTAACCTCCATTAGACCATACAACAATCCCTATCTCTGTAACCTCCTCCAGCAACCACAACTCCCCCTATATCTGTAATCTCCTCTAGCCCCTACTATGCTCCCTATCTCTGTAACCTCCTCCAGCCCTTACAACCATCCCTATCTCTGTAACATCCACCAGCCCCTAAAACCATCCCTATCGCTGTAAACTCCTCCAGCCCCTACAACCCTCCCTATCTCTCTAAACTTCTCCAGCCCCAACAAACGTCCCTATCTCTGTAACCTCCTCCAGACCCATCACCCTTCCCTATCTCTGTAAACTCCAGCAGACCCTACAACTCTCCCTATCTCTGTAACCTCCTCCATCCCCATTAACCCTCCCTAAGTCTGTAAGCTCCTTCAGACCCTACAGCCCACCCTATCTCTGTAACGTCCAGCTGAGCCTACAACCCTCCCTATCTCTGTAATCTCCTCCAGGCCCTACAAACCTCCTTATCTCTGTAACCTCCTCAAGCCCCTACAATCATCCCTTTCTCTGTAACCTCTTCCAGCACCTACAACACTCCCTATCCCTGTAAAGTCCTCCACCCCTACAACCCTCCCTATCTCTGTAAACTCCTCCAGCCCCTACAACCCACCCTACGTCTGTAACATCCTCCAGCCCATACAACGCTCCCTGTCTCTGTATACTCCTCTAGCACCAACAACACTCCCTATCACTGTTACCTCCTCCAGCCCCTACAACACTCCCTATCTCTGTAAACTCCTCCAGCCCCTACACGCCTCCTTATCTCTGTAACCTTCTCCAGCCCCCTACAACACTCGCTATCACGGTAATATCCTCCAGCCCCCACAACCCTCCCTATCGCTGTAAACTCCTCCAGCCCCCACCACCCTCCCTATCCGTGTAACTTCCTCCAGGTCCTACAATATTCCCTATCTCTGTTACCTCCTCTAGCCCCTACAAACCTCCCTATCACTGTAAGCCTCTCCAGCCCCTAAAACCCTCCCATCTCTGGAAACTCCTCCAGCGCCTACAACCCTCCCTGTCTCTGTACCCTCCTTCAGCCCCTACAACACTCCCTATCTCTGTAACCTCCTCTAGCCCCCACAACACTCCCTATCTCAGTAAACTCCTTTAGTCCCTACAACCCTCCTATCTCTGTAACCTCCTCCAGCCCATACACCCCTCACTACCTCTGTAACCTCCTCCAGCCCATACAACCCTACCTATCTCTGTAACCTCCTCCAGCACCTGCTACCCTCACTATCTCTGTAACCTCCTCCAGCCCCTACAACCATCCCTATCTCTGTAACCTCCTCCAGCCCCTACAACCCTCCCTATCTCACTAAACTTCTCCAGCCCCAACAAACCTCCTTATCTCTGTAACCTCCTCCAGCCCCTACAACCCTCCCTATCTCTGTAACCTCCTCCAGCCCCTACACCCCTCCCTATCGCTGTAACCTCCTCCAGCCCCTACAACACTCCCTATCTCTGTAACCTCCTCCAGCCCCTACAACCCTCCCTATCTCTGTAACCTCCTCCAGTCCCTACAAACCTCCCAATCTCTGTAACCTCCTACAGCCCCCACAACCCTCCCTATCTCTGCAACCTCCTCCAGCCCCTACAACCCTCACTATCTCTGAAACCTCCTGCAGTCCCCACACCCCTTCCTATTCATGTAAAGTCCTCTAGCCCCTACAACCCTCCCTATCTCTGTAACCTCCTCCAGCCCCTACAACCCACCCTATATCTGTAACATCCTCCAGCCCCTACAATGCTCGCTATCTCAGTAAACACCTCTAGCCCTAACAACCCTCCCTATCTCTGTAACCTACTCCAGCCCATACAACACTCCCCATCACTGTAACCTCCTCCAGCCCCCACAATCCTTCCTAACTCTGTAACCTCCTACAGCGCATACAACACTCACAAACACTGTAACCCTCTCCAGACCCTAAAACCCTCCCATCTCAGTAAACTCCTCCAGCCCCCACAACACGCCCTATCTCAGTAAACTTTTTTAGTCCCTACAACACTCCTATCTCTGTAACCTCCCCCAGCCCCTACAACTCTCCCTATCTCTATAACCTCCTCCAGGACCTACTACCCTCCCTATCTCTGTAACCTCCTCCAGACCCTACAACGCTCCCTATCTCTGTAACCTCCACCAGCCCCCACAACCCTCCCTATCTCTGTAACCTCCTCCAGCCCCTACAACCCTCCCTATCTCTGTAACCTCCTCCAGCCCCTACAACCCTCCCTAACTCTGTAACCTCCTCCAGCCCTTACAACCATCCCTATCTCTGTAATCTCCTCCAGTCCCTACACCCCTCCCTAACAGTGTCACCTCCTCCAGGTCCGACAACGCTCAATCTCTCTGTAACCTCCTCCAGCCCCTACAACACTCCCTATCTCTGTAACCTCCTCCAGCCCCTACAACCCTCCCTATCTCTGTAACCTCCTCCAGCCCCTACAACCCTACCTAACAGTGTCAATTCCTCCAGGTCCTACAATGCTCCCTATCTCTGTAACCTCCTCCAGCCCCGACAACACTCACGATCTCTGTAACCTCCTCCAGCCCAAACAACCCTCCCTATCTCTGTGTCCTCCTCCAGCCCCTACAACCTTTCCTATCTCTCTAATCTTCTCCAGCCCCAACAAATCTCCCTATCTCTTTAACCTCCTTCAAATCTACATCCCTCCCTATCGCTGCAACTTCCTCCAGACCCAACAAAACTCCCTATCTCTGTAAGCTTCTCCAGTCCCTACACTCCTACCTATCTCTGTAACATCCTCCAGACCCAAAACCCATCCCTATCTCTGTAATATCCTCAAGAGCCAACACCCCTCCTTATCTCTGTTACCTCCTCCAGCCACCACAACCCTCCCTATCTCTGTAACCTCCAACAGCCCATACAACACTCCCTATCTCTGTAACCTCCTGCAGTCCCTACACCCCTTCCTATTCATGTAAATTCCTCCAGCCCCTACGACGCACCCTATGTCTGTAACTTCCTCCAGCCCCTACAATGCTCGCTATCTCTGTAACCTCCTCTAGCCCCCACAATCCTTCCTATCTCTGTAACCTCCTACAGCCCACACAACACTCACTAAAACTGTAACACTCTCCAGGCCCTAAAACCCTCCCATCTCAGTAAACTCCTCCAGCCCCTACAACCCGACCAGTCTCTGTAACCTCCCTATCTCAGTAAACTCTTTTAGTCCCTGCAACACTCCTATCTCTGTAACCTCCTCCAGATCCTACAACCCTACCTATCTCTGTAAACTCCTCCAGCACCTACAACCCTCCCTATCTCTGTAACCTCCTCCAGTCCCTACAACGCTCCCTATCTCTGTAACCTCCTCCAACCCCAACAACACTCCCGATATCTGTAACCTCCTCCAGCACAAACAACCCTCCCTATCTCTGTAACCTCCTCCAGCTCAAACAACCCTCCCTAACTCTGTATCCTCACCAACCCCTACAACCTTTCCTATCTCTCTAATCTTCTCCAGCCCCAACAAACCTGCCTATCTCTTAAACCTCCTTCAAATCTACATCCCTCGCTATCTCGGTAAACTCCTCCAGACCAAACACCCCTCCCTATCTCTGTAAGCTTCTCCAGTCCCTACGATCCTAGCTATCTCTGTAACATCCTCCAGACCCAACACCCATCCCTATCTCTGTAATATCCTCAAGAGCCAACACCCCTCCTTATCTCTGTTACCTCCTCCAGCCACCACAACCCTCCTTATCTCTGTAACCTCCAACAGCCCATACAACACTCCCTATCTCTGTAACCTCCTGCAGTCCCTACACCCCTTCCTATTCATGTAAATTCCTCCAGCCCCTATGACGCACCCTATGTCTGTAACTTCCTCCAGCCCCTACAATGCTCGCTATCTCAGTAAACTCCTCTAGCCCCCACAATCCTTCCTATCTCTGTAACCTCCTACAGCCCACACAACACTCACTAAAACTGTAACACTCTCCAGGCCCTAAAACCCTCTCATCTCAGTAAACTCCTCCAGCCCCTACAACCCGACCAGTCTCTGTAACCTCCCTATCTCAGTAAACTCTTTTAGTCCCTGCAACACTCCTATCTCTGTAACCTCCTCCAGATCCTACAACCCTACCTATCTCTGTAAACTCCTCCAGCACCTACAACCCTCCCTATCTCTGTAACCTCCTCCAGTCCCTACAACGCTCCCTATCTCTGTAACCTCCTCCAACCCCAACAACACTCCCGATCTCTGTAACCTCCTCCAGCACAAACAACCCTCCCTATCTCTGTAACCTCCTCCAGCTCAAACAACCCTCCCTAACTCTGTATCCTCACCAACCCCTACAACCCTTCCTATCTCTCTAATCTTCTCCAGCCCCAACAAACCTGCCTATCTCTTAAACCTCCTTCAAATCTACATCCCTCGCTATCTCGGTAAACTCCTCCAGACCAAACACCCCTCCCTATCTCTGTAAGCTTCTCCAGTCCCTACGATCCTAGCTATCTCTGTAACATCCTCCAGACCCAACACCCCTCCCTATCTCTGTAATATCCTCAAGAGCCAACACCCCTCCTTATCTCTGTAACCTCCTCCAGCCGCCACAACCCTCCCTATCTCTGTAACCTGCTCCAGCTCAAGCAACCCTCCCTATCTCTGTATCCTCCTCCAGCCCCTACAACACTTCCTATCTCTCTAATCTTCTCCAGCCCCAACTAACCACCCTATCTCTTTAACCTCCTTCAAAATTACATCCCTCCCTATCTCTGTAACCTCCTCCAGCCGCCACAACCCTCCTTATCTCTGTAAACTCCTGCAGCCCATACAACACTCACTATCTCTGTAACCTCCTGCAGTCCCTTCCTATCCCTGTAAATTCACCCAGCCCCTACAACTCACTCTATGTCTGGAACCTCCTCCAGCCCAAACAATGCTCCCTATCTTAGTAAACTCCTCTAGAGCCAACAATCCTCCCTATCTCTGTAACCTCCTCCAGCCCCCACAACACTTCCGATCTCTGTAACCGCCTCCAACCCCTACAATGCTCCCTATTATCGTAAACTCCTCTAGACCCAACAACCCTCCCTATCACTGTAACCTCCTCCAGCCCCTACAATACTCCCTATCTCATTAAGGTCCTCCAGCACCTACAACCCTCCCTATCTCTGTAACCTCCTACAGCCCCTACAGCCTTCCCTATCTCTGTAACCTCCTCCAGCCCCCTACAACCCTCACTATCACGATAATCTCCTCCAGCCCCCACAACCCTCCCTATCGCTGTAATCTCCTCCAGCCCCCACAACCCTCCCTTTCCGTGTAACTTCCTCCAGTTCCTACAACACTCCCTGTCTCTGTAACCTTCTCCAGCCCCTACAACCCTTCCTATAAGTGTAACCCTCTCCAGCCCCTCAAAACCTCCCTTCACTGTAAACTCCTCCAGCCCCTACAAACTTCCCTGTCTCTGTAACCTCCTCCAGCCCCTACAACCCTCCCTATCTCTGTAACCTCCTCCAGCCCCTACAATGCTCGCTATCTCAGTAAACTCCTATAGCCCCAACAATCCTCCCTATCGCTGTAACCTACTCCAGCCCATACAACACTCCCTATCTTTGTAACCTCCTCCAGCCCCCACAACACTCCCTATCTCAGTAAACTCATTTAGCCCCTACAACCTTCCCTATCTCTGTAACCTCCTCCAGCCCCTACAACCCTACTGATCTCTGTAACCTCCTCCAGCCCCTACTACACTCCCTATCTCTGTAACCTCATCCAACCCTACAACCCTCCCTATCTCTGTAACCTCCTCCTGCCCCTACACCCCTTCTTATCTCTGTAACCTCCTCCAGCCCCGACACCTCTCCTTATCGATGTAACATCTTCCAGCCCCCACAACACTCACTATCCGTGTAACTTCCTCCAGGTCCTACAACCCTCCCTATCTCTGTAACCTCCTCCAGCCCCTACAACCCTTCCTATCTCTGTAACCCTCTCCAGCCCCTAAAACCCTCGCTTCACTGTAAACTCCTCCAGCCCAACACAACCCTCCCTATCTCTGTGACTTCCTCCAGCCCCTACAACCCTCCCTATCTCTGTAACCTCCTCCAGCCACTACAACCCTACCTATCTCTGTAAACTCCTCCAGCCTCTACTACCCTCCCTATCTCTGTAACCTCCTCCAGCCACTGCAATCATCCCTATCTCTGCAAACGTCCTCCAGCCCCTACAACCATCCTGATCTCTGTATCCTCCTCCAGCCACTGCAACCCTCGCTAAATCTGCAACCTCCTCCAGTCCCGACAACCCTACCTATCTCTCTAAACTTCTCCAGCCCCAACAAACTTCCCCATCTCTGTAAGCTCCTCCAGCCCCTAAAACGCTCCCTGTCTCTGTAACCTCCGGCCGCCCCCATAACTCTCCCTATCTCTGTAAACACTTCCAGCCCTTACAAACATAACTATCTCTGTAACCTCCTCCAGCCCCCACAAACCTCCCTAACAGTATGACCTCCTCCAGGACCTACAAACCTCCCTATTGCTGTAACCTCCTCCAACCCCTAAAACCCTCCCTATCTCTGTAACCTCCTCCACCCCCTACACCCCTCCCTATCTCTGTAACATCCTCCAGCCCCCACAACACTCCCTATCTCAGTAATCTCCTTTAGTCCCTACAACCCTCCCATCTCAGTAACCTCCTCCAGCCCCTCAACCCTCCCTATCTCTGTAACCTCTTCCAGCCCCTACAACCCTCCCTATCTCCGTAACCTCCAGCAGACCCTACACCACTCCCTATCTCTGTAACCTCCTGCAGCCCCAACAAACCTCTCTATCTCTGTAACCTCCTCCAGACCAAACACCCCTCCCTCTCTCTGTAAATTCCTCCAGTCCCTACCATGCTCCCTAACACTGTAACCTCCTCCAGCCCCCGCAACAATCCCGATCTCTGTAACCTCCTCCAGCCCCAACATCCCTCCCGATCTCTCTAAACTTTTCCAGACCCCAAACCCCTCCCTATCTGTGTAATCTCCTCCAGCCCCTACACCCCTCCCTAACTCTGTAACCTCCAGCAGACCCTACACCACTCCCTAACTCTGTAACCTCCTGCAGCCCCAAGAAACTTCCCTATCTCTGTAACCTCCTCCAGACCAAACAACCGACCCTATCCCAGTAAACTCCACAAGCCCCTACAATCCTCCCTTTCTCTGTAATCTCTTCTGGCACCTATATACCTCCCTATCACTGAAAACTCCTCCAGGCATTACAACCCACCCTATCTCTGTAACCTCCTCGAGCCCCTACTACCCTCCCAAACACTGTAACCATCTCCAGACCCTAAAACCTTCCCTATCTCTGTAACCTCCACCTGCCCCTACAAACCTCCCTATCTCTGTAACCTCCTCCAGCCCCTACAACCCTCCCTATCTCTGTAACCTCCTCCAGCGCCTACAACCCTCCCTATATCTGTATCCTTCCACAGCAATGACACCCCTCCCTATCTCTGTAACCACCTCCAGCTCCTACAAAACACCCTATCTCTGAAACCTCCTCCAGCCCCTACAGCCCTCCCTATCTCTGTAACCTCCTCCAGCCACTACAACCCACCCTATCTCTGTAACCTCCTCGAGCCCCTACTACCCTCCCAATCTGTGTAACCATCTCCAGACCCTAAAACCTTCCCTATCTCTGTAACCTCCACCAGCCCCTACAACACTCCCTATCTCTGTAACCTCCTCCAGCTCCTACAACCCTCCCTATCTCTGTAACCTCCTCCGGCCCCAAAAACCCTCCATGTTTCTGTAACCACCTCCAGCCCCAAAAAATCTCCTTCTCTCTGTATCCTTCCCCAGCAATGACAACCCTCCCTATCCCTGTAACCACCTCCAGCCAATACAACTCTCCTTATCTCTGTAAACTCCTCCGGCCCCGAAAACCCTCCCTATCTCTGTAAACTCCTCCATCCCCATTAACCCTCCTTAAATCTGTAACCTCCTTCAGACCCTACAACCCACCCTATCTCTGTAACATCCAGCTGAGCCTACACCCATCCCTATCTCTGTAACATCCTCCAGCCCCTACAACCCTCCCCATCTCTGTAAACTCCTTGAGCCCCAACAATCCTCCCTATCATTGAAACCTCCTCCAGCCCCTACGACAGTCGCTATCCCTGTAACCTCCTCCAGCACCCCAAAACCCTCCCTGTCTGTGGAACCTCCTCCAGCCCCATACAACCCTCACTATCACTATAATCTCCTCCAGCCCCCACAAACCTCCCTATCTCTGTAACCTTCTCCAGCACCAACAAACCTCCCTATCACTGTAACCCTCTCCAACCCCTACAACCCTCCTATCTCTGTAAACTCCTCCAGCTCCTACACCACTCCCTATCTCTGTAAAATTCTGCAGCCCCAACAAACCTCTCTATCTCTGTAACCTCCTCCAGACCGAACACCAATCCCTCTCTCTGTAACTTCCTCCAGTCCCTACCATGCTCCCTAACACTGTAACCTCCTCCAGCCCCCACAACAATCCCGATCTCTGTAACCTCCTCCAGCCCCAACATCCCTCCCTATCTCTCTAAACTTTTCCAGCCCCAACACCCCTCCCTATCTCTGTAATCTCCTCCAGCCCCTACACCCCTCCCTAACTCTGTAACCTCCAGCAGAACCTACACCATTCCCTATCTCTGTAAACTCCTGCAGCCCCAAGAAACTTCCCTATCTCTGTAACCTCCTGCAGCCCCAAGAAACTTCCCTATCTCTGTAACCTCCTCCAGACCCAACAACCGACCCTATCCCAGTAAACTCCACAAGCCCCTACAATCCTCACTTTCTCTCTAATCTCTTCTGGCATCTATATACCTCCCTATCTCTGAAAACTCCTCCAGCCCCTACAACCCACCCTATCTCTGTAACCTCCTCCAGCCCCTACAAACCTGCCTATCTCTGTAACTTCCTCCAGCCCCTACAACCCTCCCTATATCTGTATCCTCCCAGAGCAATGACACCCCTCCCTATCTCTGTAACCACCTCCAGCTCCTACAAAACACCCTATCTCTGATAACTCCTGCAGCCCCTACAGCCCTCCCTATCTCTGTAACCTCCTCCAGCCACTACAACCCTCCCTATCTCTGTAACCTCCGCGAGCCCCTACTACCCTCCCTATCTCTGTAACCATCTCCAGCCCCTAAAACGTTCCCTGTCTCTGTAACCTCCACCAGCCCCTACAACCCTCCCTATCTCTGTAACCTCCACCAGCTCCTACAACCCTCCCTATCTCTGTAACCTCCTCCGGCCCCGAAAAACCTCCCTATTTCTGTAAACACCTCCAGCCAAAAAACTGTCCTTATCTCTGTATCCTTCCCCAGCAATGACAACCCTCCCATTTCTCTGTATCCACCTCCAGCCAATACAACTCTCCTTATCTCTGTAACCTCCTCCGGCCCCGAAAACTCTCCCTATCTTTGTAAACTCCTCCATCCCCATTAACCCTCCTTAAATCTGTAACCACCTTCAGACCCTACAACCGACCATATCTCTGTAACCTCCAGCTGAGCCTACACCCATCCCTATCTCTGTTACCTCCTCCAACCCCCACAACACTCCCTACCTCTGTAACATCCTCCAGCCCCTACAACCCTCCCCATCTCTGTAAACTCCTTGAGCCCCAACAATCCTCACTATCATTGAAACCTCCTCCAGCCCCTACGACAGTCGCTATCCCCGTAACCTCCTCCAGCCCGCAAAACCCTCCCTATCTCTGGAACCTCCTCCAGCCCCCACAACCCTCCCTATTTCTGTAACCTGCTCCAGCACCTACAACCCTCCCTATTTCTGTAACCTCCTCCAGCCACTACAACCCTCCCTATCTCTGTAACCTCCTCCAGCCCCTACAACCCTCCCTATCTCTGTAACAACCTCCAGCCCCTAGAACTCTCCCTATCTCCGTAACATCCTCCAGCCCCTACAACTCTCCCTATCTCTGTAACTTCCTCCAGCCCCTACAACTCTCATTATCTCTGTATACTTCCCCAGCAATGACACATCTCACTATCTCTGTAAACACCTCCAGCCCCTACAACAGTCCCTATCCCTGTAACCTCCTCCAGCCCCAACAACCCTCCCGATCACTGTAAACATCTCCAACCCTTAAAACGCTCCGTATCTCTGCAAACTTCTCCATCCCCTACGACACTCACTGTCTCTGTAAGCTGCTCCAGCCCCCACAACACTCCCAATCTCTGTAACCTCCTCCAGCCCCCACAACCCTCCCGATCTCTGTAACCTCCTCCAGCCCCAACATCCCTCCCTATCTCTCTATACTCCTCCAGCCCCTACAACCCTCCCTATCTCTAAACTTTTCCAACCCCAACAAACCTCCCTATCTCTGTAACCTCCTCCAGACACAACACCCCTCCCTATGTCTGTAATCTCCTCCAGCCCCTACTCCCATCCCTAGCTCTGTAACCTCCAGCAGACCCTACACCCCTCCCTAACTCTGTAACCTCCTCCAGCCCCAAGAAACTTCCCTATCTCTGTAACCTCCTCCAGACCCAACAACCGTCCCTATCCTTGTAAACTCCTCAAGCCCCTTCAATCCTCCCTTTCTCTGTAACATCTTCTGGCACCTATAAAACTCCCTATCACTGAAAACTCCTCCAGCCCCTACAACCCACCCTATCTCTGTAACCTCCTCCAGCCCCTACAAACCTGCCTATCTCTGTAACCTCCTCCAGCCCCTACAACCCTCCCTATATCTGTATCCTCCCAGAGCAATGACACCCCTCCCTATCTCTGTAACCACCTCCAGCTCCTACAAAACACCCTATCTCTGATAACTCCTGCAGCCCCTACAGCCCTCCCTATCTCTGTAACCTCCTCCAGCCACTACAACCCTCCCTATCTCTGTAACCTCCGCGAGCCCCTACTACCCTCCCTATCTCTGTAACCATCTCCAGCCCCTAAAACGTTCCCTGTCTCTGTAACCTCCACCAGCCCCTACAACCCTCCCTATCTCTGTAACCTCCACCAGCTCCTACAACCCTCCCTATCTCTGTAACCTCCTCCGGCCCCGAAAAACCTCCCTATTTCTGTAAACACCTCCAGCCAAAAAACTGTCCTTATCTCTGTATCCTTCCCCAGCAATGACAACCCTCCCATTTCTCTGTATCCACCTCCAGCCAATACAACTCTCCTTATCTCTGTAACCTCCTCCGGCCCCGAAAACTCTCCCTATCTTTGTAAACTCCTCCATCCCCATTAACCCTCCTTAAATCTGTAACCTCCTTCAGACCCTACAACCGACCATATCTCTGTAACCTCCAGCTGAGCCTACACCCATCCCTATCTCTGTTACCTCCTCCAACCCCCACAACACTCCCTACCTCTGTAACATCCTCCAGCCCCTACAACCCTCCCCATCTCTGTAAACTCCTTGAGCCCCAACAATCCTCACTATCATTGAAACCTCCTCCAGCCCCTACGACAGTCGCTATCCCCGTAACCTCCTCCAGCCCGCAAAACCCTCCCTATCTCTGGAACCTCCTCCAGCCCCCACAACCCTCCCTATTTCTGTAACCTGCTCCAGCACCTACAACCCTCCCTATTTCTGTAACCTCCTCCAGCCACTACAACCCTCCCTATCTCTGTAACCTCCTCCAGCCCCTACACCCCTCCCTATCTCTGTAACAACCTCCAGCCCCTAGAACTCTCCCTATCTCCGTAACATCCTCCAGCCCCTACAACTCTCCCTATCTCTGTAACTTCCTCCAGCCCCTACAACTCTCATTATCTCTGTATACTTCCCCAGCAATGACACATCTCACTATCTCTGTAAACACCTCCAGCCCCTACAACAGTCCCTATCCCTGTAACCTCCTCCAGCCCCAACAACCCTCCCGATCACTGTAAACATCTCCAACCCTTAAAACGCTCCGTATCTCTGCAAACTTCTCCATCCCCTACGACACTCACTGTCTCTGTAAGCTGCTCCAGCCCCCACAACACTCCCAATCTCTGTAACCTCCTCCAGCCCCCACAACCCTCCCGATCTCTGTAACCTCCTCCAGCCCCAACATCCCTCCCTATCTCTCTATACTCCTCCAGCCCCTACAACCCTCCCTATCTCTAAACTTTTCCAACCCCAACAAACCTCCCTATCTCTGTAACCTCCTCCAGACACAACACCCCTCCCTATGTCTGTAATCTCCTCCAGCCCCTACTCCCATCCCTATCTCTGTAACCTCCAGCAGACCCTACACCCCTCCCTAACTCTGTAACCTCCTCCAGCCCCAAGAAACTTCCCTATCTCTGTAACCTCCTCCAGACCCAACAACCGTCCCTATCCTTGTAAACTCCTCAAGCCCCTACAATCCTCCCTTTCTCTGTAACATCTTCTGGCACCTATAAAACTCCCTATCACTGAAAACTCCTCCAGTTCCAACAATCCTCCCTATCTCTGTAACCCCCTCCAGCCCCTACAACCCTCCCTATCTCTGTAACCTCCTCCAGCCCCTACAACCCTCCCTATTTCTGTAACCTCCTCCAGCCCCTACAACCCTCCCTATCTCTGCAACCACCTCCAGCCCCTACAACCCTCCCTATTTCTGTAACCTCCTCCAGCCACTACAACCCTCCCTATCTCTGTAACATCCTCCAGCCCCTACACCCCTCCTTATCTCTGTAACCAACTCCAGCCCCTAGAACTCTCCCTATCTCTGTAACCACCTCCAGCCCCTACAACAGTCCTTATCCCTGTAACCACCTCCCACCCCAACAACCCTCCCTATCACTGTAACCCTCTCCAACCCTTAAAACCCTCCCTATCTCTGCAAACTTCTCCAGCCCCTACGACACTCACTGTCTCTGTAAACTGCTCTAGCCCCCACAAACCTCCCTATCTCTGTAACCTCCTCCAGCCCCCACAACACTCCCAATCTCTGTAACCTCCTTTAGTCCATACAACCCTCCCTCTCTCTGTAACCTCCTCCAGCCCCTACAACCCTACCTATCTCTGTAACCTCCTCCAGCCCACACAACCCTCCCTATATCTGTAATCTCCTCTAGACCATACTACACTCCCTATCTCTGTAAACTCCTCCAGCCCTTACAACCATCCCTATCTCTGTAACATCCTCCAGCCCCTACAACCATCCCTATCTCTTTAACCTCCTCCAGCCCCTACAACCGTCCCTATCTCTCTAAACTTCTCCAGACCCATCACCCCTCCCTATCTCTGTAATCTCCTCCAAACCTTACAGCCATCCCTATCTCTGTAACATCCACCAGCCCCTACAATCGTCCCTATCGCTGCAACCTCCTCCAGCCCCTACAACCCTCCTTATCTCTCTAAACTTCTCCAGCCCCTACAACCCTCCCTATCTCTCTAAACTTCTCCAGACCCATCACCCCTCCCTATCTCTGTAATCTCCTCCAAACCTTACAACCATCCCTATCTCTGTAACATCCACCAGCCCCTACAACCATCCCTATCTCTCTAACCTCCTCCAACCCCTACAACACTCCCTATCTCTGTAACCTCCTCCGGCCCAGAAAACCCTCCCTATTTCTGTAAACACCTCCAGCCCCAACAACCCTCCTTATCTCTTTATCCTTCCCCAGCAATGACACCCCTCCCCATCTCTGTAACCACCTCCAGCCCCTACAACTCTCCCTATCTATGTAACATCCTCCAGCCCCTACAGACCTCGCTATCTCTGTAATCTCCTCCGGCCCCGAAAACCCTCCCTACCTCTGTAACCTCCTCCATCCCCATTAACCCTCCTTAACTCTGTAACCTCGTCCAGACCCTACATCCCACCCTATCTCTGTAACCTCCAGCTGAGCCTACACCCCTACCTATCTCTGTAACCTCCTGCATCCCCATTAACCCTCCTTAACTCTGTAACCTCCTCCAGCACCTACAACCCTCCCTATTCTTGTTACCTCCTCCAGCCCCTACAACCCTCCCTATCTCTGTAACCTTCTCCAGCCCCAACAAACCTCCTTATCTCTGTAACATCCTCCACCAACTACAGCCATCCCAATCTCTAGAACATCCTCCAGTCACTCCAACACTCCTTATCTCTGTAAACTCCACCAGCCCCTACACCCCTCCCTATCTCTGTAACCTCCTGCATCCCCATTAACCCTCCTTAACTCTGTAACCTCCTCCAGCTCCTACAACCCTCCCTATTCTTGTTACCTCCTCCAGCCCCTACAATCCTCCCTATCTCTGTAACCTTCTCCAGCCCCAACAAACCTCCTTATCTCTGTAACATCCTCCACCAACTACAGCCATCCCAATCTCTAGAACATCCTCCAGTCACTCCAACACTCCTTATCTCTGTAAACTCCACCAGCCCCTACACCCCTCCCTAAATCTGTAAACTCCTCCTGACACTGCAATGCACCCTATCTCTGTAACCGGCCGCAGCCCCTAAAACCCTCCGTATCTCTATAACCTCCTTCAAATCTAAAACCCTCCCTACCTCTGTAACCTCCTCCATCCCCATTAACCCTCCTTAACTCTGTAACCTCCTCCAGACCCTACATCCCACCCTATCTCTGTAACCTCCAGCTGAGCCTACACCCCTACCTATCTCTGTAACCTCGTGCATCCCCATTAACCCTCCTTAACTCTGTAACCTCCTCCAGCACCTACAACCCTCCCTATTCTTGTTACCTCCTCCAGCCCCTACAATCCTCCCTATCTCTGTAACCTTCTCCAGCCCCAACAACACTCCTTATCTCTGTAACATCCTCCACAAACTACAGCCATCCCAATCTCTAGAACATCCTCCAGTCACTCCAACACTCCTTATCTCTGTAAACTCCACTAGCCCCTACACCCCTCCCTAAATCTGTAAACTCCTCCTGACACTGCAATGCACCCTATCTCTGTAACCGGCCGCAGCCCCTAAAACCCTCCGTATCTCTATAACCTCCTTCAAATCTAAAACCCTCCCTATCTCTGTAACCTCCTCCAGACCCAACAAACCTCCCTATATCTGTAACATCCTCCAGACCCAACACCGCTCCCTATCTCTGTAACCTCCTCCAGCCCCTACAGCCCTCCCTATCTATGTAAACTCCTCCAGCCCCTACAACCCTCCCTAACTCTGTAACCTCCTCCAGCACCTACAACCCTCCCTATTCTTGTTACCTCCTCCGGCCCCGAAAAACGTCCCTATTTCTGTAAACACCTCCAGCCCCCACAACAGTCCCTATCTCTGTAATCTCCTCCAGCCCCCACAACCCTCCCTATATCTGTAATCTCCTCTAGCCCATGCTACACTCCCTATCTCTGTAAACTCCTCCAGCCCCTACAAACGTCACTATCTCTCTAAACTTCTCCAGACCCATCACCCCTCCCTATCTCTGTAATCTCATCCAAACCTTACAACCATCCCTATCTCTGTAACATCCATCAGCCCCTACAACCATCCCTATCTCTCTAACCTCCTCCAACCCCTACAACCCTCCCTATCTCTGTAACCTCCTCCGGCCCAGAAAACACTCCCTATTTCTGTAAACACCTCCAGCCCCAACAACCTTCCAATCTCTGTATCCTTCCCCAGCAATGACACCCCTCCCTATCTCTGCAACCACCTCCAGCCCCAACAGACCTCCCTATCTCTGTAAACTTCTCCAGCCCCTACAACCAGCCCTATCTCTGTCACATCCTCCAGCCCCTACAATCCTCCCTATCACTGTAACCTCCTCCAGTTCCAACAACCCTCCCTATCTCTCTAAACTTCTCCAGCACCAACAAACCTCCCTATCTCTGTAAGCTCCTCCAGCCCCTAAAACGCTTTCTGTCTCTGTAACGTCCTGCCTCCCCCAAAACTCTCCCTATCTCTGTAACCTCCTCCAGCCCCCACAACCCTCCCTAACAGAATCACCTCCTCCAGGTCCTACAAACCTCCCTATCGCTGTAACCTCCTCCAACGCCTACAACCATCCTTATCTCTGTAACCTCCTCCAGCCCCCAGAACCCTCCCTATCAGTGTAAACTTAGCCAGGTCCTACAACCCTCCCTATCTCTGTAACCTCCTCCACCCCTACACCCCTCCCTATCTCTGTAACCTCCTCCAGCCCCTGCAACCCTCCCTATCTCTGTAAACTCCTCCAGCCCCTACACCCCTCCCTATCTCTGTAACCTCTTCCAGCCCCCACAACACTCCCTATCTCAGTAATCTCCTTTAGTCCCTACAAACCTTCCATCTCAGTAACCTCCTCCAGCCCCTACTACCCTCCCAATCTCTGTAACCTCCTCTAGCCCCTACACCCCTCACTATCTCTGTAACCTCCAGCAGACCCTACACCACTCCCTATCTCTGTAACCTCCTGCAGCCCCAACAAACCTCTCTATCTCTGTAACCTCCTCCAGACCGAACACCCCTCCCTCTCTCTGTAACTTCCTCCAGTCCCTACCATGCACCCTAACTCTGTAACCTCTGCCAGCCCCCACAACAATCCCGATCTCTGTAACCTCCTCCAGCCCTAACATCCCTCCCTATCTCTCTAAACTTTTCCAGCCCCCACACCCCTCCCTATCTCTGTAACCTCCGCCATACCCAACACCCCTCCCTATCACTGTAATCTCCTCCAGCCCCTACACCCCTCCCTAACTCTGTAACCTCCAGCAGACCCTACACCATTCCCAATCGCTGTAACCTCCTGCAGCCCCAAGAAACTTCCCTATCTCTGTAACCTCCTGAAGCCCCAAGAAACTTCCCTAACTCTGTAACCTCCTCCAGACCCAACAACCGACACTATCCCAGTAAACTCCTCAAGCCCCTACAAACATCCCTTTCTCTGTAATCTCTTCTGGCACCTATAAACCTCCCTATCTCTGAAAACTCCTCCAGCCCCATCCAACCCACCCTATCTCTGAAACCTCCTCCAGCCACTACAACCCTCCCTATCTCTGTATCCACCTCCAGTCCCTACAACCTTCCCTATCTCTGTAACCTCCACCAGCCCCTACAACCCTCCCTATCTCTGTAACCTCCTCCAACTCCTACAACCCTCCCTATCTCTGTAACCTCCTCCGGCCCCGAAAACCCTCCCTATTTCTGTAAACACCTCCAGCCCTAAAAACTCTCCTTATCTCTGTATCCTTCCCCAGCAATGACACCCCTCCCTATCTCTGTAACCACCTCCAGCCACTACAACTCTCCTTATCTCTGTAACCTCCACCGGCCCCGAAAACCCTCCCTATCTCTGTAAACTCCTCCATCCCCATTAACCGTCCTTAAATCTGTAACCTCCTTCAGACCCTACAACCCACCCTATCTCTGTAACCTCCAGCTGAGCCTACACCCATCCCAATCTCTGTAACCTCCTCCAGCCCCCACAACACTCCCTATCTCTAAAACCTCCTCCAGCCCCTACAACGCTCCCTACCTCTGTAACATCCTCCAGCCCCTACAACCCTCCCCATCTCTGTAAACTCCTTGAGCAACAATCCTCCCGATCATTGAAACCTCCTCCAGCCCCTACAACAGTCCTTATCCCTGTAACCTCCTCCAGCACCCAAAACCCTCCCTATCTCTGGAACCTCCTCCAGCCCCATACAACCCTTGCTATCACTGTAATCTCCTCCAGCTCCCACAACCCTCCCTATCTCTGTAACCTCCTCCAGCACCAACAAACCTCCCTATCACTGTAACCCTCTCCAACCCCTACAATGCTCCTATCTCTGTAACCTCCTGCAGCTCCTACACCACTCCCTATCTTTGTAACCTTCTGCAGCCCCAACAAACGACCCTGTCTCTGTAACCTCCTCCTGACCGAACACCCCTCCCTCTCTCTTTAACTTCCTCCAGTCCCTACCATGCTCCCTAACTCTATAACCTCCTCCAGCCCCAAACAACACTCCCGATCTCTGTAACCTCCTCCAGCCCCAACATCCCTCCCTATCTCTCTATTCACCTCTAGCCCCTACAACCCTCCCTATCTCTCTAAACATTTCCAACCCCAACAAACCTCCCTATCTCTGTAACCTCCTCCAGAAACAACACCCCTCCCTATGTCTGTAATCTCCTCCAGCCCCTACTCCCCTCCCTATCTCTGTAACCTCCAGCAGACCCTACACCCCTCCCTAACTCTGTAACCTCCTCCAGCCCAAGAAACTTCCCTATCTCTGTAACCTCCTCCAGACCCAACAACCGTCCCTATCCCGGTAAACTCCTCGAGCCCCTTCAATCCTCCCTTTCTCTGTAACGTCTTCTGGCATCTATAAAACTCCCTATCACAGAAAACACCTCCAGCTCCAACAATCCTCCCTATCTCTGTAACCCCCTCCAGCCCCTGAAACCCTCCCTATCTCTGCAACCTCCTCCAGCCCCTACAACCCTCCCTATTTCTGCAACCTCCTCCAGCCCCTACAACCCTCCCTATCTCTACAACCACCTCCAGCCCTTACAACCCTCCCTATTTCTGTAACCTCCTCCAGACCCTACAACCCTCCCTATTTCTGTAACCACCTCCAGCCCCTATAACCCTCCCTATCTCTGTAACATCCTCCAGCCCCTACAACTCTCCCTATCTCTGTAACCTCCTCCAGCCCCGACAACCCTCGTTATCTCTGTATTCTTCCCCAGCAATGACACACCTCACTATCTCTGTAACCACCTCCAGCCCCTACAACATTCCCTATCTCTGTAACCTCCTCCAGCTCCTACAACAGTCCCTATCCCTGTAACCTCCTCCAGCCCCAACAACCCTCCCTATCACTGTAACCCTCTCCAACCCTTGAAACCCTCCCTATCTCTGCAAACTTCTCCAGCCCCTACAACACTCACTGTCTCTGTAAACTGCTCCAGCCGCCACAAAACTCCCTATCTCTGTAACATCCCCCAGCCCCCACAACACTCCCAATCTCTGTAACCTCCTTTAGTCCATACAACCCTCCCTATCTCTGTAACCTCCTCCAGCCCCTACAACCCTACCTATCTCTGTAACCTCCTCCAGCCCCCACAACACTCCCTATATCTGTAATCTCCTCTAGCCCATACTACACTCCCTATCTCTGTAAACTCCTCCAGCCCCTACAAACCTCCCTATCTCTGTAACCTGCTCCAGCCCCTACAACCCTCCCTATTTCTGTAAACTCCTCCAGTCCCTACAACACTCTTTATCTCCGTATCCTTCCCCAGCAATGACACGCCTCCCTATCTCTGTAACCACCTCCAGCCCCTACAACTCTCCCTATCTAGGTAACATCCTCCAGCCCCTACAGACCTCCCTATCTCTGTAATCTCCTCCGGCCCCGAAAACCCTCCCTATCTCTGTAACCTCCTCCATCCCCATTAACCCTCCTTAACTCTGTAACCTCGTCCAGACCCTACATCCCACCCTATCTCTGTAACCTCCAGCTGAGCCTACACCCCTATCTATCTCTGTAACCTCCTGCATCCCCATTAACCCTCCTTAACTCTGTAACCTCCTCCAGCACCTACAACCCTCCCTATTCTTGTTACCTCCTCCCGCCCCTACAACCCTCCCTATCTCTGTAACCTTCTCCAGCCCCAACAAACCTCCTTATCTCTGTAACATCCTCCACAAACTACAGCCATCCCAATCTCTAGAACATCCTCCAGTCACTCCAACACTCCTTATCTCTGTAAACTCCACTAGCCCCTACACCCCTCCCTAAATCTGTAAACTCCTCCAGACGCTACAACGCACCCTATCTCTTTAACCGGCCGCAGCCCCTAAAACCCTCCTTATCTCTATAACCTCCTTCAAATCTAAATCCCTCCCTATCTCTGTAACCTCCTCCAGACCCAACAAACCTCCCTATATCTGTAACATCCTCCAGACCCAACACCGCTCCCTATCTCTGTAACCTCCTCCAGCCCCTACAGCCCTCCCTATCTATGTAAACTACTCCAGCCCCTACAACCCTCCTTATCTCTGTATCCTTCCCCAGCAATGACACACCTCACTATCTCTGTAACATCCTCCAGCCCCTACAGACCTCCCTATCTCTTTAACCTCCTCCAGCCCCTACAACCATCCCTATCTCTGTAAACTCCTCTAGCCCCAACAATCCTCTCTATCATTGAAACCTCCTCCAGCCCCTACAACAGTCCCTATACCTGTAACCTCCTCCAGCCCCCACAACAGTCCCTATCTCTGTAATCTCCTCCAGCCACTACAAACACCCCCCTTCTCTGGAACCTCCTCCAGCCCCCTACAACCCTCGTTATCACTGTAATCTCTCCAGCCCCCACAACATTCCCTATCTCTGTAACCTCCTCCAGCCCCTACAACCGTCCCTATCACTGTAACCCTCTCCAACCCTTAAAACCCTCCCTATCTCTGCAAACTTCTCCAGCCCCTACAACACTCACTGTCTCTGTAACCTCTTCCAGCCCCGACAACCCTCCCTATATCTGTAATCTCCTCTAGCCCATACTACACTTCCTATCTCTGTAACCTCCTCCAGCCCCTACAACCGTCCCTATCTCTCTTAACATCTCCAGACCCATCACCCCTCCCTATCTCTGTAATCTCCTCCAAACCTTACAACCATCCCTATCACTGTAACCTCATCCAACCCCTACAACACTCCCTATCTCTGTAACCTCCTCCGGCCCAGAAAACACTCCCTATTTCTGTAAACACCTCCAGCCCCAACAACCCTCCTTATCTCTGTATCCTTCCCCAGCAATGACACCCCTCCCTATCTCTGTAACCACCTCCAGCCCCTACAGACCTCCCTGAATCTGTAACCTCCTCCAGCCCCTACAACCATCCCTATCTCTGTAACGTCCTCCAGCCCCTACAACCATCCCTATCTCTGTCAAATCCTCCAGCCCCTACAATCCTCCCTATCACAGTAACCTCCTCCAGTCCCAACAACCCTCTCTATCTCTCTAAACTTCTCCAGCCCCAACAAACCTCCCTATCTCTGTAAGCTCCTCCAGCCCCTAAAACGCACCCTGTCTCTGTAAACTCCTCCAGCCCCTACGACCATCCCTAACATTATCACCTCCTCAAGGTCCTACAAACCTCCCTATCGCTGTAACCTCCTCCGGCCCCAACAACCCTCCCTATCTCTCTAACCTTCTCCAGCCCCAACAAACCTCCCTATCTCTGTAAGCTCCTCCAACCCCTACAACCATCCCTATATCTGTAATCTCCTCCAGCCCCCAGAACCCTCCCTATCAGTGTAAACTTAGCCAGGTCCTACAACCCTCACTATCTCTGTAACCTCCTCCAACCCCTACACCCCTACCTATCTCTGTAACCTCCGCCAGCCCCTACAACCCTCCCTATCTCTGTAACCTCCTCCAGCCCCTACAACCCTCCCTATCTCTGCAACCTCCTCCATCCCCTACAACCCTCCCTATTTCTGTAACCTCCTCCAGCCCCTACAACCCTCCCTATCTCTGTAACCACCTCCAGCCCGACAACCCTCGTTATCTCTGTATCCATCCCCAGCAATGACACACCTCACTATCTCTGTAACCACCTCCAGCCCCTACAACATTCCCTATCTCTGTAACCTCCTCCAGCCCCTACAACAGTCCCTATCCCTGTAACCTCCTCCAGCCCCAACAACCCTCCCTATCACTGTAACCCTCTCCAACCCTTAAAACCCTTCCTATCTCTGCAAACTTCTCCAGCCCCTACAACACTCACTGTCTCTGTAAACTGTTCCAGCCCCCACAAAACTCCCTATCTCTGTAACATCCCCCAGCCCCCACAACACTCCCAATCTCTGTAACCTCCTTTAGTCCATACAACCCTCCCTATCTCTGTAACCTCCTCCAGCCCCTACAACCCTACCTATCTCTGTAACCTCCTCCAGCCCCCACAACCCTCCCTATATCTGTAATCTCCTCTAGCCCATACTACACTCCCTATCTCTGTAAACTCCTCCAGCCCCTACAACCCTCCCTATCTCTGTAACCTCCTCCAGCCCCTACAACCCTACCTATCTCTGTAACCTCCTCCAGCCCCCACAACCCTCCCTATATCTGTAATCTCCTCTAGCCCATACTACACTCCCTATCTCTGTAAACTCCTCCAGCCCCTACAACCCTCCCTATCTCTGTAACCTCCTCCAGCCCCTACAACCCTCCCTATTTCTGTAACCTCCTCCAGTCCCTACAACCCTCCTTATCTCTGTATCCTTCCCCAGCAATGACACCCCTCCCCATCTCTGTAACCACCTCCAGCCCCTACCACTCTCCCTATCTCTGTAACATCCTCCAGCCCCTACAGACCTCCATATCTCTGTAATCTCCTCCCGCCCCGAAAACCCTCCCTATCTCTGTAACCTCCTCCATCCCCATTAACCCTCCTTAACTCTGTAACCTTCTCCAGACCCTACATCCCACCCTATCTCTGTAACCTCCAGCTGAGCCTACACACCTACCTATCTCTGTAACCTCCTGCATCCCCATTAACCCTCCTTAACTCTGTAACATCCTCCAGCCCCTACAACCCTCCCTATCTCTGTAACCTTCTCCAGCCCCAACAACACTCCTTATCTCTGTAACATCCTCCACCAACTACAGCCATCCCAATCTCTAGAACATCCTCCAGTCACTCCAACACTCCTTATCTCTGTAAACTCCACCAGCCCCTACACCCCTCCCTAAATCTGTAAACTCGTCCAGACGCTGCAATGCACCCTATCTCTGTAACCGGCCGCAGCCCCTAAAACCCTCCGTATCTCTATAACCTCCTTCAAATCTAAAACCGTCCCTATCTCTGTAACCTCCTCCAGACCCAACAAACCTCCCTATATCTGTAACATCCTCCAGACCCAACACCGCTCCCTATCTCTGTAACCTCCTCCAGCCCCTACAGACCTCCCTATCTCTTTAACCTCCTCCAGCCCCTACAACCATCCCTATCTCTGTAAACTCCTCTAGCCCCAACAATCCTCTCTATCATTGAAACCTCCTCCAGCCCCTACAACAGTCCCTATACCTGTAACCTCCTCCAGCCCCCACAACAGTCCCTATCTCTGTAATCTCCTCCAGCCACTACAAACACCCCCCTTCTCTGGAACCTCCTCCAGCCCCCTACAACCCTCGTTATCACTGTAATCTCTCCAGCCCCCACAACATTCCCTATCTCTGTAACCTCCTCCAGCCCCTACAACCGTCCCTATCACTGTAACCCTCTCCAACCCTTAAAACCCTCCCTATCTCTGCAAACTTCTCCAGCCCCTACAACACTCACTGTCTCTGTAACCTCTTCCAGCCCCGACAACCCTCCCTATATCTGTAATCTCCTCTAGCCCATACTACACTTCCTATCTCTGTAACCTCCTCCAGCCCCTACAACCGTCCCTATCTCTCTTAACATCTCCAGACCCATCACCCCTCCCTATCTCTGTAATCTCCTCCAAACCTTACAACCATCCCTATCACTGTAACCTCATCCAACCCCTACAACACTCCCTATCTCTGTAACCTCCTCCGGCCCAGAAAACACTCCCTATTTCTGTAAACACCTCCAGCCCCAACAACCCTCCTTATCTCTGTATCCTTCCCCAGCAATGACACCCCTCCCTATCTCTGTAACCACCTCCAGCCCCTACAGACCTCCCTGAATCTGTAACCTCCTCCAGCCCCTACAACCATCCCTATCTCTGTAACGTCCTCCAGCCCCTACAACCATCCCTATCTCTGTCAAATCCTCCAGCCCCTACAATCCTCCCTATCACAGTAACCTCCTCCAGTCCCAACAACCCTCTCTATCTCTCTAAACTTCTCCAGCCCCAACAAACCTCCCTATCTCTGTAAGCTCCTCCAGCCCCTAAAACGCACCCTGTCTCTGTAAACTCCTCCAGCCCCTACGACCATCCCTAACATTATCACCTCCTCAAGGTCCTACAAACCTCCCTATCGCTGTAACCTCCTCCGGCCCCAACAACCCTCCCTATCTCTCTAACCTTCTCCAGCCCCAACAAACCTCCCTATCTCTGTAAGCTCCTCCAACCCCTACAACCATCCCTATATCTGTAATCTCCTCCAGCCCCCAGAACCCTCCCTATCAGTGTAAACTTAGCCAGGTCCTACAACCCTCACTATCTCTGTAACCTCCTGCAGCCCCAACAACCTCTCTATCTCTGTAACCTCCTCCAGACCGAACACCCCTCCCTCTCTCTGTAAATTCCTCCAGTCCCTACCTTGCTCCCTAACTCTGTAACCTCCTCCAGCCCCCACAACACTCCCGATCTCTGTCACCTCCTCCAGCCCCATCAAACCTCCCTATCTCTGTAATCCCCTCCAGCCCCTACACCACTCTGTATCTTTGTAATCTCCTGCAGGCCCAAGAAACTTCCCTATCTCTGTAACCTCCTGCAGACCCAAGAAACTTCCCTATCTCTGTAACCTCCTACAGACCCAACAACCGACCCCTATCCCAGTAAACTCCTCAAGCCCTACAATCCTCCCTATCTCTGTAACCACCTCCAGCCCCTACAACTCTCCCTATCTCTGTAACCTCCTCCAGCCCCTACAACTCTCCCTATCTCTGTAACCTCCTCCAGCCCCTACTACCCTCCCTATCTCTGTAACCTCTTCCAGCCCCCACAACACTCCCAATCTCTGTAACCTCCTTTAGTCCATACAACCCTCCCTATCTCTGTAACCTCCTCCAGCCCCTACAACCCTACCTATCTCTGTAACCTCCTCCAGCCCCCACAACCCTCCCTATATCTGTAATCTCCTCTAGCCCATACTACACTCCCTATCTCTGTAAACTCCTCCAGCCCCTACAACCCTCCCTATCTCTGTAACCTCCTCCAGCCCCTACAACCCTACCTATCTCTGTAACCTCCTCCAGCCCCCACAACCCTCCCTATATCTGTAATCTCCTCTAGCCCATACTACACTCCCTATCTCTGTAAACTCCTCCAGCCCCTACAACCCTCCCTATCTCTGTAACCTCCTCCAGCCCCTACAACCCTCCCTATTTCTGTAACCTCCTCCAGTCCCTACAACCCTCCTTATCTCTGTATCCTTCCCCAGCAATGACACCCCTCCCCATCTCTGTAACCACCTCCAGCCCCTACCACTCTCCCTATCTCTGTAACATCCTCCAGCCCCTACAGACCTCCATATCTCTGTAATCTCCTCCCGCCCCGAAAACCCTCCCTATCTCTGTAACCTCCTCCATCCCCATTAACCCTCCTTAACTCTGTAACCTTCTCCAGACCCTACATCCCACCCTATCTCTGTAACCTCCAGCTGAGCCTACACACCTACCTATCTCTGTAACCTCCTGCATCCCCATTAACCCTCCTTAACTCTGTAACATCCTCCAGCCCCTACAACCCTCCCTATCTCTGTAACCTTCTCCAGCCCCAACAACACTCCTTATCTCTGTAACATCCTCCACCAACTACAGCCATCCCAATCTCTAGAACATCCTCCAGTCACTCCAACACTCCTTATCTCTGTAAACTCCACCAGCCCCTACACCCCTCCCTAAATCTGTAAACTCGTCCAGACGCTGCAATGCACCCTATCTCTGTAACCGGCCGCAGCCCCTAAAACCCTCCGTATCTCTATAACCTCCTTCAAATCTAAAACCGTCCCTATCTCTGTAACCTCCTCCAGACCCAACAAACCTCCCTATATCTGTAACATCCTCCAGACCCAACACCGCTCCCTATCTCTGTAACCTCCTCCAGCCCCTACAGCCCTCCCTATCTCTGTAACCTCCTCCAGCCCCTACAACCCTCCCTATCTCTGTAACCTCCTCCGGCCCCGAAAAACCTCCCTATTTCTGTAACCTCCTCCAGTCCCTACAACCCTCCTTATCTCTGTATCCTTCCCCAGCAATGACACCCCTCCCCATCTCTGTAACCACCTCCAGCCCCTACCACTCTCCCTATCTCTGTAACATCCTCCAGCCCCTACAGACCTCCATATCTCTGTAATCTCCTCCCGCCCCGAAAACCCTCCCTATCTCTGTAACCTCCTCCATCCCCATTAACCCTCCTTAACTCTGTAACCTTCTCCAGACCCTACATCCCACCCTATCTCTGTAACCTCCAGCTGAGCCTACACACCTACCTATCTCTGTAACCTCCTGCATCCCCATTAACCCTCCTTAACTCTGTAACATCCTCCAGCCCCTACAACCCTCCCTATCTCTGTAACCTTCTCCAGCCCCAACAACACTCCTTACTTCTATAACATCCTCCACCAACTACAGCCATCCCAATCTCTAGAACATCCTCCAGTCACTCCAACACTCCTTATCTCTGTAAACTCCACCAGCCCCTACACCCCTCCCTAAATCTGTAAACTCGTCCAGACGCTGCAATGCACCCTATCTCTGTAACCGGCCGCAGCCCCTAAAACCCTCCGTATCTCTATAACCTCCTTCAAATCTAAAACCGTCCCTATCTCTGTAACCTCCTCCAGACCCAACAAACCTCCCTATATCTGTAACATCCTCCAGACCCAACACCGCTCCCTATCTCTGTAACCTCCTCCAGCCCCTACAGCCCTCCCTATCTCTGTAACCTCCTCCAGCCCCTACAACCCTCCCTATCTCTGTAACCTCCTCCGGCCCCGAAAAACCTCCCTATTTCTGTAAACACCTCCAGCCCCAACAACCCTCCTTATCTCTGTATCCTTCCCCAGCAATGACACACCTCACTATCTCTGTAACATCCTCCAGCCCCTACAGACCTCCCTATCTCTTTAACCTCCTCCAGCCCCTACAACCATCCCTATCTCTGTAAACTCCTCTAGCCCCAACAATCCTCTCTATCATTGAAACCTCCTCCAGCCCCTACAACAGTCCCTATACCTGTAACCTCCTCCAGCCCCCACAACAGTCCCTATCTCTGTAATCTCCTCCAGCCACTACAAACACCCCCCTTCTCTGGAACCTCCTCCAGCCCCCTACAACCCTCGCTATCACTGTAATCTCCTCCAGCCCCCACAACACTCCCTATCTCTGTAACCTCCTCCAGCCCCTACAACCGTCCCTATCACTGTAACCCTCTCCAACCCTTAAAACCCTCCCTATCTCTGCAAACTTCTCCAGCCCCTACAACACTCACTGTCTCTGTAACCTCTTCCAGCCCCCACAACACTCCCAATCTCTGTAACCTCCTTTAGTCCATGCAACCCTCCCTATCTCTGTAACCTCCTCCAGCACCTACAACACTACCTATCTCTGTAACCTCCTCCAGCCCCGACAACCCTCCCTATATCTGTAATCTCCTCTAGCCCATACTACACTTCCTATCTCTGTAACCTCCTCCAGCCCCTACAACCGTCCCTATCTCTCTAAACATCTCCAGACCCATCACCCCTCCCTATCTCTGTAACCTCCTCCAGCCCCCTACAACCCTCCCTATCTCTGTAACCTCCTCCAGCCCCTACAACCCTCCCTATCTCTGTAACCTCTTCCAGCCCCCACAACCCTCCCTATCTCAGTAATCTCCTTTAGTCCCTACATCCCTCCCATCTCAGTAACCTCCTCCAGCCCCTACAACCCTCCCTATCTCTGTAACCTCCTCTTGCCCCAACACCCCTCCCTATCTCTGTAACCTCCAGCAGACCCTACACCACTCCCTATCTCTGTAACCTCCTGCAACCCCAACAAACCTCTCTATCTCTGTAACCTCCTCCAGACCGAACACCCCTCCCTCTCTCTGTAACTTCCTCCAGTCCCTACCTTGATCCCTAACTCTGTAACCTCCTCCAGCCCCCACAACACTCCCGATCTCTGTAACCTCCTCCGGCCCCAACATCCCTCCCTATCTCTCCAAACTTTTCCAGCCCCAACAAACCTCCTTATCTCTGTAATCTCCTCCAGCCCCTACACCACTCCCTATCTTTGTAACCTCCTGCAGCCCCAAGAAACTTCCCAATCTCTGTAACATCCTGCAGCCCCAAGAAACTTCCCTATCTCTGTAACCTCCTCCAGACCCAACAACCGACCCTATCCCAGTAAACTCCTCAAGCCCCTACAATCCTCCCTTTCTCTGTAATCTCTTCTGGCACCTATAAAACTCCCTATCACTGAAAACTCCTCCAGCCCCTACAACCCACCCTATCTCTGTAACATCCTCCAGCCCCTACAACCCTCCCTATCTCTGTAACCTCCTCCAGCCCCTACAACCATCCCTAAAGTATCACCTCCTCAAGGTCCTACAAACCTCCCTATTGCTGTAACCTCCTCCGGTCCCAACAACCCTCCCTATCTCTCTAAACTTCTCCAGCCCCAACAAACCTCCCTATCTCTGTAAGCTCCTCCAACGCCTACAACCATCCCTATCTCTGTAATCTCCTTTAGTCCCAACACCCCTCCATACCTCTGTAACCTCCAGCAGACCCTACACCACTCCCTATCTCTGTAAACTCCTGCAGCCCCAACAAACCTCTCTATCTCTGTAACCTCCTCCAGACCGAACACCCCTCCCTCTCTCTGTAAATTCCTCCAGTCCCTACCTTGCTCCCTAACTCTGTAACCTCCTCCAGCCCCCACAACACTCCCGATCTCTGTCACCTCCTCCAGCCCCATCAAACCTCCCTATCTCTGTAATCCCCTCCAGCCCCTACACCACTCTGTATCTT
This sequence comes from Carcharodon carcharias, assembly GCF_017639515.1. Classification (NCBI taxonomy): domain Eukaryota; kingdom Metazoa; phylum Chordata; class Chondrichthyes; order Lamniformes; family Lamnidae; genus Carcharodon; species Carcharodon carcharias. The sequence continues at coordinate 3,765,782 of NW_024470665.1, read as the reverse complement.
TGTAATCTCCTGCAGGCCCAAGAAACTTCCCTATCTCTGTAACCTCCTGCAGACCCAAGAAACTTCCCTATCTCTGTAACCTCCTACAGACCCAACAACCGACCCTATCCCAGTAAACTCCTCAAGCCCCTACAATCCTCCCTATCTCTGTAACCACCTCCAGCCCCTACAACTCTCCCTATCTCTGTAACCTCCTCCAGCCCCTACAACTCTCCCTATCTCTGTAACCTCCTCCAGCCCCTACTACCCTCCCTATCTCTGTAACCACCTCTTGCCCCTACAACCGTCCCTATCTTTGTAACCTCCACCAGCCCCTACAACACTCCCTATCTCTGAAACCTCCTCCAGCTCCTACAACCCTCCCTATCTCTGTAACCTCCTCCAGCCCCTACAACGCTCCCTATCTCTGTAACCTCCTCCAGCCCCTACAACCCTCCCTACCTCTGTAACATCCTCCAGCCCCTACAACCCTCCCCATCTCTGTAAACTCCTTGAGCCCCAACAATCCTCCCTATCATTGAAACCTCCTCCAGCCCCTACAACAGTCCCTATCCCCGTAACTTCCTCCAGCCCCCAAACCCTCCCTATCACTGTAACCCTCTCCAACCCCTACAACCCTCCTATCTCTGTAACCTCATCCAGCTTCTACACCACTCCCTAACTCTGTAACCTCCTCCAGCCCCCACAACACTCCCGATCTCTGTAACTTCCTCCAGCCCCCACATCCCTCCCTATCTCTCTAAACTTTTCCAACCCCAACAAACCTCCCTATCTCTGTAACCTCCTCCTGACACAACACCCCTCCCTATGTCTGTAATCTCCTCCAGCCCCTACTCCCCTCCCTATCTCTGTAACCTCCAGCAGACTCAACACCCCTCCCTATCTCTGTATCCTCCGCCAGCCCCAAGAAACCTCCCTATCTCTGGAACCTCCTCCAGACCCAACAACCGTCCCTATCCCTGTAAACTCCTCAAGCCCCTACAATCCTCCCTTTCTCTGTAACATCTTCTGGCACCTATAAAACTCCCTATCACTGAAAACTCCTCCAGCCCCAACAATCCTCCCTCTATCTGAAACCACCTCCAGCCCCTACAACTCTCCCTATCTCTGTAACCACCTCCAGCCCCTACAACCTTCCCTATTTCTGTAACCTCCTCCAGTCCCTACAACCCTACCTATCTCTGTAACCTCCTCCAGCCCCTACACCCCTCCCTATTTCTGTAACGTCCTCGAGCCCCTACAGCCCTCATTATCTCTGTATCCTTCCCCAGCAATGACACACCTCACTATCTCTGTAACCACCTCCAGACCCTACAAACTTCCCTATCTCTGTAACCTCCTCCAGCCCCAATAACCCTCCCTATCACTGTAACCATCACCAACCCTTAAAACCCTCCCTATCTCTGCAAACTTCTCCAGCCCCTACAACACTCACGGTCTCTGTAAACTCCTCCAGCCCCCACAACACTCCCAATCTCTGTAAACTCCTTTAGTCCATACAACCCTCCCTATCTCTGTAACCTCCTCCAGCCCCTACAACCCTCCCTATCTCTGTAACCACCTCCAGCCCCTACAGACCTCCTTATCTCTGTAACCTCCTCCATCCCCAACAACGCTCCCTATCTCTGGAAGCTCCTCCAGCCCCGACAACACTCCCAATCTCTGTAACCTCCTTTGGTCCATACAACCCTCCCTATCTCTGTAACCTCCTCCAGCCCCTACAACCGTCCCTATCTCTCTAAACATCTCCAGACCCATCACCCCTCCCTATCTCTGTAACCTCCTCCAGCCCCTACAACCCTCCCTATCTCTGTAACCTCCTCCAGCCCCTACAACCCTCCCTATCTCTGTAACCTCTTCCAGCCCCCACAACCCTCCCTATCTCAGTAATCTCCTTTAGTCCCTACATCCCTCCCATCTCAGTAACCTCCTCCAGCCCCTACAACCCTCCCTATCTCTGTAACCTCCTCTTGCCCCAACACCCCTCCCTATCTCTGTAACCTCCAGCAGACCCTACACCACTCCCTATCTCTGTAACCTCCTCCAGCCCCTACACACCTCCCTATCTCTGTAACCTCCTCCAGCCCCTACAACCCTCCCTATCTCTGTAACCTCCAGCAGACCCTACACCACTCCCTATCTCTGTAACCTCCTGCAACCCCAACAAACCTCTCTATCTCTGTAACCTCCTCCAGACCGAACACCCCTCCCTCTCTCTGTAACTTCCTCCAGTCCCTACCTTGATCCCTAACTCTGTAACCTCCTCCAGCCCCCACAACACTCCCGATCTCTGTAACCTCCTCCGGCCCCAACATCCCTCCCTATCTCTCCAAACTTTTCCAGCCCCAACAAACCTCCTTATCTCTGTAATCTCCTCCAGCCCCTACACCACTCCCTATCTTTGTAACCTCCTGCAGCCCCAAGAAACTTCCCAATCTCTGTAACCTCCTGCAGCCCCAAGAAACTTCCCTATCTCTGTAACCTCCTCCAGACCCAACAACCGACCCTATCCCAGTAAACTCCTCAAGCCCCTACAATCCTCCCTTTCTCTGTAATCTCTTCTGGCACCTATAAAACTCCCTATCACTGAAAACTCCTCCAGCCCCTACAACCCACCCTATCTCTGTAACATCCTCCAGCCCCTACAACCCTCCCTATCTCTGTAACCTCCTCCAGCCCCTACAACCATCCCTAAAGTATCACCTCCTCAAGGTCCTACAAACCTCCCTATTGCTGTAACCTCCTCCGGTCCCAACAACCCTCCCTATCTCTCTAAACTTCTCCAGCCCCAACAAACCTCCCTATCTCTGTAAGCTCCTCCAACGCCTACAACCATCCCTATCTCTGTAATCTCCTTTAGTCCCAACACCCCTCCATACCTCTGTAACCTCCAGCAGACCCTACACCACTCCCTATCTCTGTAAACTCCTGCAGCCCCAACAAACCTCACTATCTCTGTAACCTCCTCCAGACCGAACACCCCTCCCTCTCTCTGTAAATTCCTCCAGTCCCTACCTTGCTCCCTAACTCTGTAACCTCCTCCAGCCCCCACAACACTCCCGATCTCTGTCACCTCCTCCAGCCCCATCAAACCTCCCTATCTCTGTAATCCCCTCCAGCCCCTACACCACTCTGTATCTTTGTAATTTCCTGCAGGCCCAAGAAACTTCCCTATCTCTGTAACCTCCTGCAGACCCAAGAAACTTCCCTATCTCTGTAACCTCCTACAGACCCAACAACCGACCCTATCCCAGTAAACTCCTCAAGCCCCTACAATCCTCCCTATCTCTGTAACCACCTCCAGCCCCTACAACTCTCCCTATCTCTGTAACCTCCTCCAGCCCCTACAACTCTCCCTATCTCTGTAACCTCCTCCAGCCCCTACTACCCTCCCTATCTCTGTAACCACCTCTTGCCCCTACAACCGTCCCTATCTTTGTAACCTCCACCAGCCCCTACAACACTCCCTATCTCTGAAACCTCCTCCAGCTCCTACAACCCTCCCTATCTCTGTAACCTCCTCCAGCCCCTACAACGCTCCCTATCTCTGTAACCTCCTCCAGCCCCTACAACCCTCCCTACCTCTGTAACATCCTCCAGCCCCTACAACCCTCCCCATCTCTGTAAACTCCTTGAGCCCCAACAATCCTCCCTATCATTGAAACCTCCTCCAGCCCCTACAACAGTCCCTATCCCCGTAACTTCCTCCAGCCCCCAAACCCTCCCTATCACTGTAACCCTCTCCAACCCCTACAACCCTCCTATCTCTGTAACCTCATCCAGCTTCTACACCACTCCCTAACTCTGTAACCTCCTCCAGCCCCCACAACACTCCCGATCTCTGTAACTTCCTCCAGCCCCCACATCCCTCCCTATCTCTCTAAACTTTTCCAACCCCAACAAACCTCCCTATCTCTGTAACCTCCTCCTGACACAACACCCCTCCCTATGTCTGTAATCTCCTCCAGCCCCTACTCCCCTCCCTATCTCTGTAACCTCCAGCAGACTCAACACCCCTCCCTATCTCTGTATCCTCCGCCAGCCCCAAGAAACCTCCCTATCTCTGGAACCTCCTCCAGACCCAACAACCGTCCCTATCCCTGTAAACTCCTCAAGCCCCTACAATCCTCCCTTTCTCTGTAACATCTTCTGGCACCTATAAAACTCCCTATCACTGAAAACTCCTCCAGCCCCAACAATCCTCCCTCTATCTGAAACCACCTCCAGCCCCTACAACTCTCCCTATCTCTGTAACCACCTCCAGCCCCTACAACCTTCCCTATTTCTGTAACCTCCTCCAGTCCCTACAACCCTACCTATCTCTGTAACCTCCTCCAGCCCCTACACCCCTCCCTATTTCTGTAACGTCCTCGAGCCCCTACAGCCCTCATTATCTCTGTATCCTTCCCCAGCAATGACACACCTCACTATCTCTGTAACCACCTCCAGACCCTACAAACTTCCCTATCTCTGTAACCTCCTCCAGCCCCAATAACCCTCCCTATCACTGTAACCATCACCAACCCTTAAAACCCTCCCTATCTCTGCAAACTTCTCCAGCCCCTACAACACTCACGGTCTCTGTAAACTCCTCCAGCCCCCACAACACTCCCAATCTCTGTAAACTCCTTTAGTCCATACAACCCTCCCTATCTCTGTAACCTCCTCCAGCCCCTACAACCCTCCCTATCTCTGTAACCACCTCCAGCCCCTACAGACCTCCTTATCTCTGTAACCTCCTCCATCCCCAACAACGCTCCCTATCTCTGGAAGCTCCTCCAGCCCCGACAACACTCCCAATCTCTGTAACCTCCTTTGGTCCATACAACCCTCCCTATCTCTGTAACCTCCTCCAGCCCCTACAACCCTCCCTATCTCTCTAAACTTCTCCAGCCCCAACAAACCTCACTATCTTGTTACCTTCTCCAGACCCATCACCCCTCCCTATCTCTGTAATTTCCTCCAGCCCCTACAACCATCCCTATCTCTGTAACATCCACCAGCCCCTACAACCATCCCTATCTCTCTAACCTCCTCCAACCCCTACAACGCTCCCTATCTCTGTAACCTCCTCCGGCCCAGAAAACCCTCCTTATCTCTGTATCCTTCCCCAGCAATGACACCCCTCCCGATCTCTGTAACCACCTCCAGCCCCTACAGACCTCCCTATCTCTGTAACCTCCTCCAGCCCCTGCAACTCTCCCTATCTCTGCTACCTCCTGCGGCCCCGAAAACCCTCCCTATCTCTGTAACCTCCTCCAGCCCCTACAACCCTCCCGATCTCTATAACCTCCTCCACCCAAAAAACCTCCCTATATCTGTAACATCCTCCAGACCCAAACACTCCTCCATATCCCTGCAAACTCCTCCAGTCCCTACACACTTCCCTATTTCTGTAGATTCCTCAAGACCCAACACCGCTCCCTATCATTGAAACCTCCTCCAGCCCCTGCAACACTCTCTATCCCTGTAACCTCCTCCAGCCCCCTACAACCCTCGCTATCTCTGTAATCACCTCCAGGCCCCACAACCCTCCCTATCTCTGTAACCTCCTCCAGCCCCCACAACGCTCCCCATCTGTGTAACTTCCTCCTGTTCCTACAACACTCCCTATCTCTGAAACCTCCTGCAGCTCCTACAACCCTCCCTATCTCTGTAACCTCCTCCAGCCCCTACAACCCTCCCCATCTATGTAAACTCCTTGAGCCCCAACAATCCTCCCTATCATTGAAACCTCCTCCAGCCCCTACAACAGTCCCTATCCCCGTAACTTCCTCCAGCCCCCAAACCCTCCCTATCACTGTAACCCTCTCCAACCCCTACAACCCTCCTATCTCTGTAACCTCATCCAGCTTCTACACCACTCCCTAACTCTGTAACCTCCTCCAGCCCCCACAACACTCCTGATCTCTGTAACTTCCTCCAGCCCCCACATCCCTCCCTATCTCTCTAAACTTTTCCAACCCCAACAAACCTCCCTATCTCTGTTATCTCCTCCTGACACAACACCCCTCCCTATGTCTGTAATCTCCTCCAGCCCCTACTCCCCTCCCTATCTCTGTAACCTCCAGCAGACTCAACACCCCTCCCTATCTCTGTATCCTCCTCCAGCCCCAACAATCCTCCCTCTATCTGAAACCACCTCCAGCCCCTACAACTCTCCTTATCTCTGTAACCTCCTCCAGCCCCTACAACCCTCCCTATTTCTGTAACCTCCTCCAGACTCGACAACCCTCCCTATCTCTGCAACCACCTCCAGCCCCTACAACCTTCCCTATTTCTGTAACCTCCTCCAGCCCCTACAGCCCTCCCTATCTCTGTAACCTCCTCCAGCCCCTACAGCCCTCCCTATCACTGGAACATCCTCCAGACCCAACAACCGTCCCTATCCCTGTAAACTCCTCAAGCCCCTACAATCCTCCCTTTCTCTGTAACATCTTCTGGCACCTATAAAACTCCCTATCACTGAAAACTCCTCCAGCCCCTACAACCCACCCTATCTCTGTAACATCCTCCAGCCCCTACAACCCTCCCTATCTCTGTAACCTCCTCCAGCCCCTACAACCATCCCTAAAGTATCACCTCCTCAAGGTCCTACAAACCTCCCTATTGCTGTAACCTCCTCCGGTCCCAACAACCCTCCCTATCTCTCTAAACTTCTCCAGCCCCAACAAACCTCCCTATCTCTGTAAGCTCCTCCAACGCCTACAACCATCCCTATCTCTGTAATCTCCTTTAGTCCCAACACCCCTCCATACCTCTGTAACCTCCAGCAGACCCTACACCACTCCCTATCTCTGTAAACTCCTGCAGCCCCAACAAACCTCTCCATCTCTGTAACCTCCTCCAGACCGAACACCCCTCCCTCTCTCTGTAAATTCCTCCAGTCCCTACCTTGCTCCCTAACTCTGTAACCTCCTCCAGCCCCCACAACACTCCCGATCTCTGTCACCTCCTCCAGCCCCATCAAACCTCCCTATCTCTGTAATCCCCTCCAGCCCCTACACCACTCTGTATCTTTGTAATCTCCTGCAGGCCCAAGAAACTTCCCTATCTCTGTAACCTCCTGCAGACCCAAGAAACTTCCCTATCTCTGTAACCTCCTACAGACCCAACAACCGACCCTATCCCAGTAAACTCCTCAAGCCCCTACAATCCTCCCTATCTCTGTAACCACCTCCAGCCCCTACAACTCTCCCTATCTCTGTAACCTCCTCCAGCCCCTACAACTCTCCCTATCTCTGTAACCTCCTCCAGCCCCTACTACCCTCCCTATCTCTGTAACCACCTCTTGCCCCTACAACCGTCCCTATCTTTGTAACCTCCACCAGCCCCTACAACACTCCCTATCTCTGAAACCTCCTCCAGCTCCTACAACCCTCCCTATCTCTGTAACCTCCTCCAGCCCCTACAACGCTCCCTATCTCTGTAACCTCCTCCAGCCCCTACAACCCTCCCTACCTCTGTAACATCCTCCAGCCCCTACAACCCTCCCCATCTCTGTAAACTCCTTGAGCCCCAACAATCCTCCCTATCATTGAAACCTCCTCCAGCCCCTACAACAGTCCCTATCCCCGTAACTTCCTCCAGCCCCCAAACCCTCCCTATCACTGTAACCCTCTCCAACCCCTACAACCCTCCTATCTCTGTAACCTCATCCAGCTTCTACACCACTCCCTAACTCTGTAACCTCCTCCAGCCCCCACAACACTCCCGATCTCTGTAACTTCCTCCAGCCCCCACATCCCTCCCTATCTCTCTAAACTTTTCCAACCCCAACAAACCTCCCTATCTCTGTAACCTCCTCCTGACACAACACCCCTCCCTATGTCTGTAATCTCCTCCAGCCCCTACTCCCCTCCCTATCTCTGTAACCTCCAGCAGACTCAACACCCCTCCCTATCTCTGTATCCTCCGCCAGCCCCAAGAAACCTCCCTATCTCTGGAACCTCCTCCAGACCCAACAACCGTCCCTATCCCTGTAAACTCCTCAAGCCCCTACAATCCTCCCTTTCTCTGTAACATCTTCTGGCACCTATAAAACTCCCTATCACTGAAAACTCCTCCAGCCCCAACAATCCTCCCTCTATCTGAAACCACCTCCAGCCCCTACAACTCTCCCTATCTCTGTAACCACCTCCAGCCCCTACAACCTTCCCTATTTCTGTAACCTCCTCCAGTCCCTACAACCCTACCTATCTCTGTAACCTCCTCCAGCCCCTACACCCCTCCCTATTTCTGTAACGTCCTCGAGCCCCTACAGCCCTCATTATCTCTGTATCCTTCCCCAGCAATGACACACCTCACTATCTCTGTAACCACCTCCAGACCCTACAAACTTCCCTATCTCTGTAACCTCCTCCAGCCCCAATAACCCTCCCTATCACTGTAACCATCACCAACCCTTAAAACCCTCCCTATCTCTGCAAACTTCTCCAGCCCCTACAACACTCACGGTCTCTGTAAACTCCTCCAGCCCCCACAACACTCCCAATCTCTGTAAACTCCTTTAGTCCATACAACCCTCCCTATCTCTGTAACCTCCTCCAGCCCCTACAACCCTCCCTATCTCTGTAACCACCTCCAGCCCCTACAGACCTCCTTATCTCTGTAACCTCCTCCATCCCCAACAACGCTCCCTATCTCTGGAAGCTCCTCCAGCCCCGACAACACTCCCAATCTCTGTAACCTCCTTTGGTCCATACAACCCTCCCTATCTCTGTAACCTCCTCCAGCCCCTACAACCCTCCCTATCTCTCTAAACTTCTCCAGCCCCAACAAACCTCACTATCTTGTTACCTTCTCCAGACCCATCACCCCTCCCTATCTCTGTAATTTCCTCCAGCCCCTACAACCATCCCTATCTCTGTAACATCCACCAGCCCCTACAACCATCCCTATCTCTCTAACCTCCTCCAACCCCTACAACGCTCCCTATCTCTGTAACCTCCTCCGGCCCAGAAAACCCTCCTTATCTCTGTATCCTTCCCCAGCAATGACACCCCTCCCGATCTCTGTAACCACCTCCAGCCCCTACAGACCTCCCTATCTCTGTAACCTCCTCCAGCCCCTGCAACTCTCCCTATCTCTGCTACCACCTGCGGCCCCGAAAACCCTCCCTATCTCTGTAACCTCCTCCAGCCCCTACAACCCTCCCGATCTCTATAACCTCCTCCACCCAAAAAACCTCCCTATATCTGTAACATCCTCCAGACCCAAACACTCCTCCATATCCCTGCAAACTCCTCCAGTCCCTACACACTTCCCTATTTCTGTAGATTCCTCAAGACCCAACACCGCTCCCTATCATTGAAACCTCCTCCAGCCCCTGCAACACTCTCTATCCCTGTAACCTCCTCCAGCCCCCTACAACCCTCGCTATCTCTGTAATCACCTCCAGGCCCCACAACCCTCCCTATCTCTGTAACCTCCTCCAGCCCCCACAACGCTCCCCATCTGTGTAACTTCCTCCTGTTCCTACAACACTCCCTATCTCTGAAACCTCCTGCAGCTCCTACAACCCTCCCTATCTCTGTAACCTCCTCCAGCCCCTACAACCCTCCCCATCTATGTAAACTCCTTGAGCCCCAACAATCCTCCCTATCATTGAAACCTCCTCCAGCCCCTACAACAGTCCCTATCCCCGTAACTTCCTCCAGCCCCCAAACCCTCCCTATCACTGTAACCCTCTCCAACCCCTACAACCCTCCTATCTCTGTAACCTCATCCAGCTTCTACACCACTCCCTAACTCTGTAACCTCCTCCAGCCCCCACAACACTCCTGATCTCTGTAACTTCCTCCAGCCCCCACATCCCTCCCTATCTCTCTAAACTTTTCCAACCCCAACAAACCTCCCTATCTCTGTAACCTCCTCCTGACACAACACCCCTCCCTATGTCTGTAATCTCCTCCAGCCCCTACAACCCTCCCTATCTCTGTAACCTCCAGCAGACTCAACACCCCTCCCTATCTCTGTATCCTCCTCCAGCCCCAACAATCCTCCCTCTATCTGAAACCACCTCCAGCCCCTACAACTCTCCTTATCTCTGTAACCTCCTCCAGCCCCTACAACCCTCCCTATTTCTGTAACCTCCTCCAGACTCGACAACCCTCCCTATCTCTGCAACCACCTCCAGCCCCTACAACCTTCCCTATTTCTGTAACCTCCTCCAGCCCCTACAGCCCTCCCTATCTCTGTAACCTCCTCCAGCCCCTACAGCCCTCCCTATCACTGGAACCTCCTCCAGACCCAACAACCGTCCCTATCCCTGTAAACTCCTCAAGCCCCTACAATCCTCCCTTTCTCTGTAACATCTTCTGGCACCTATAAAACTCCCTATCACTGAAAACTCCTCCAGCCCCAACAATCCTCCCTCGATCTGAAACCACCTCCTGCCCCTACAACACTCACTATCTCTGAAATCACCTCCAGCCCCTACAACACTCCCTATCTGTGTAACCTCCTCCAGCCCCTACTGTCCTCCCTATCTCTGTAACCTCCTCCAGCCCTGACAACCCTCCCTATCTTGTAACCTCCTCCAGCCCCTACAACCCTCCTTAGCTCTGTAACCTCCTCCAGTCCCGAAAACCCTCCCTATCTCTGTAACCTCCTCCATCCCCATTAACACTCCCTTACTGTAACCTCCTCCAGAACCTACAACTCACCCTATCTCTGTAACATCCAACTTAGACTACACACCTCCCTATCTCTGTAATCTCCTCCAGCCGCTATAAACCTCCCTATCTCTGTAACCTCCTCCAGCCCCTACAATCATCCCTTTCTCTGTAACCTCTTCCAACACCTACAACCCTCCCTATCCCTGTAAAGTCCTCCAGCGCCTACAACTCTCCCTAACTCATCCCTTTCTCTGTAACCTCTTCCAACACCTACAACCCTCCCTATCCCTGTAAAGTCCTCCAGCGCCTACAACTCTCCCTAACTCGGTAACCACCTCCAGCCCCAACAAGACTCCTTATCTCTTTAACATCCTTTCCAACTTCAGCCCTCCAAATCTCTAGAACATCCTCCAGTCACTCCAACACTCTTTATCTCTGTTAACTCCACAAGCACCTACTACCATCTCAATCTCGCCAATCTCCTCCAGCCCCAACAAAACTACCTATCCCTGTAACTCCTCCAGACCAACACCCCTCCCTATCTCTTAAACCTCCATCACACCTTACAACCCTCCCTATCTATGTTAACTCCTCCAGACCCAACACCCCTCCCGATTTCTGTAACCTTCTCTAGCACCTACAACCATCCCTATCTCTGTAAAATCATCCAGCCCCTACCACAATGCCTATCTCTGTAACCTCCTCCAGGCCCAAAAACCCTCCCTAACTCTGTACCCTCCTCCAGCTCCTACAACCCTCCCTATCTCTGGAATCTCCTCCAGCCCCTACAACCTTCCCTATCTCTGTAACCTCCTCCAGCCCATACAACTCTCCCTATCTCTGTAAGCCCCACCAGTCCCCTACAACCCTCCCTGTCTGTGTAACCTCCTCCAGCCTCTACAACCCTTCCTATCTCTATAACCTCCTCCAGTCCCTACAACCCTCCCTATCTCTTTAATCTCCTCCAGCCCCTAAAACCGTCCCTATCTCTGTAACCTCCTCCAGCCCCTACAAGCCTCCCTGTCTCTGTAACCTCCTCCAACCCCATTAACCTTCCCTAACTGTAAGCTCCTCCAGACCCTACAACCCCCCCTATTTCTGTAACATCCAGCTGAGCCTACACATCTCCCTATCTCTGTAATCTCCTCCAGCCGCTATAAACCTCCCTTTCTCTGTAACCTCTTCCAACACCTACAACCCTCCCTATCCCTGTAAAGTCCTCCAACGCCTACAACACTCCCTATCGCGGTAACCACCTCCAGCCCCAACAGCCCTCCCTATCACTGTATCCTTCCCCAGCAATGACAATCCTCCCTATCTCTGTAACCACCACCAGGCCCTACAACATTCCCTATCATTGTAACCTCCTCCATCACCTACAGCGCTCACTATCTCTGTAAACTCTTCAAGCACATACAGCCCTCCCTATCTCTGTAACCTCCTCCAGCCCCTACAACCCTCCCTATCCCTGTAAACTCCTCCAGAGCCAACAACCCTCCCTTTCTCGGTGACCTCCTCCAGCCCCTATAACCCTACCTATCTCGGTAACCACCACCAGCCCCTACAACCCTCCTTATCTCTTTAACATCCTCCACCAGCTACAGCACTCCCAATCTCTAGAACATCCTCCAGTCACTCCAACACTCATTATATCTGTAAACTCCAGCAGCCCCAACACCCCTCCCTATCTCTGTAACCTCCTCTAAACCATACAACCCACCCTATCTCTGTAAACTCCTCCAGCCCCTAAAAACATCCCTATCTCTATAACCTCCTTCAAACCTACAACCCTCCTTATCTCAGTAAACTCATCTAGCCCCAACATTCCTCCCTATCACTGTAACCTCCTCAAGCCCCTACAACGCTCCCTATCTCAGTAAACTCCTTTTGCCCCAACAACCCTCTCTATCGCTGTAACCTCCTCCAGCCCCTACAACACTCCCTAACTCTGAAACCTCATCCAGCCCCTACAACCCTCCCTATTTCTGTAACCTCCTCCAGTCCCTACACGCCTCCCTATATCTGTAACCTACTCCAGCCCCCTACAAACCTCGCTATCAGTGTAATCTCCTTCAGCCCCCACAACACTCACTATCTCTGTAACCTCCTCCAGCCCCCATAACTCTCGCTTTCTCTGTAACCTCCTCCAGCCCAACAACCATCCCTATCTCTGTAACCTCCTCGAGCCCCCACAACCATCCCTATCTCTGTAACCTCCTCCAGCCCCTACAACCCTCCCTATCTCTGTAATCGCCTCCAGCCCCGAAAACCCTCCCTATCTCTGTAAACTCCTCCAGCCCCTACAACTCTCCCTATCTCTATAAGCTCCACCAGTCATCTACAACCCTCCCTGTCTCTGTAACCTCCTCCAGCCTCTACAACACTTCCTATCTCTGTAAACTCCTCCAGCCCCTCAAACCGTCCCTATTTCTGTAACCTCCTCCAGCCCCTAAAACCGTCCAGATCGCTGTAACCTCCTCCAGCCCCTCAAACCGTCTCTATCTCTGTAACCTCCTCCAGCCCCTCAAACCGTCCCTATCTCTGTAACCTCCTTCAGCCCCTACAACCCTCCCTATCTCTGTAACCTCCTCCAACCCCATTAACCCTCCCTAACTGTAAACACCCCCAGACCCTACAACCCACCCTATCTCTGTAACATCCAGCAGGGCCTACACACCTCCCTATCTCTGTAACCTCCTCCAGCCCCTACAAACCTCCCTATCTCTGTAACCTCCTCCAGCCCCTCAAACCGTCCCTATCTCTGTAACCTCCTCCAGCCCCTCAAACCGTCCCTATCTCTGTAACCTCCTTCAGCCCCTACAACCCTCCCTATCTCTGTAACCTCATCCAACCCCATTAACCCTCCCTAACTGTAACCTCCCCCAGACCCTACAACCCACCCTATCTCTGTAACATCCAGCTGAGCCTACACACCTCCCTATCTCCGTAATCTCCTCCAGCCGCTATAAACCTCCCTATCTCTGTAATCTCCTCCAGCCCCTACAATCATCCCTTTCTCTGTAACCTCTTCCAACACCTACAACCCTCCCTATCCCTGTAAAGTCCTCCAACGCCTACAACCCTCTCTATCTCGGTAACCACCTCCAACCCCAACAAGACTCCTTATCTCTTTAACATCCTCTACCAACTTCAGCCCTCCCAATCTCTAGAACATCCTCCAGTCACTCCAACACACCTTATCTCTGTAAACTCCACAAGCCCCTATTACCATCCCAATCTCGCTAATTTCCTCCAGCAGCAACAAACCTACCTATCCCTGTAACCTCCTCCAGACCAACACACCTCCCTATTTCTGTAACATCCTCCAGTCCCTACACCCCTCCCTATCTCTGAAACCTCCATCACACCTTTCACCCCTCCCCATCTCTGTAAACTTCTCCAGCCCCAAAAAAACCTCCCTATGTCTGTAAACTCCTCCAGACCCAACAACCCTCGCTATTTCTGTAAACTTCTCTAGCCCCTACAACCATCCCTATCTCTGTAACTTCGTCCAGCCCCTACAACAATGCCTATCTCTGTAACCTCCTCCAGGCCCAAAACCCCTCCCTATCTCTGTACCCTCCTCCAGGTCCTACAACTCTCCGTATCTCTGACAGCTCCGCCAGTCCCCTACAACCCTCCCTGTCTCTGTAAACTCCTCCAGCCTCTACAACACTTCCTATCTCTGTAACCTCCTCCATTCCCTACACCCCTCCCTGTCACTGTAATCTCCAGCAGCCCCTAAACCCCGCCCTATCTCTTTAACCTCCAGCAGATCCTACACCGCTCCCTATCTCTGTAACCTCCTCCAGCCCCAGCAACCATCCCTATCTCTGTAACCTCTGCGAGCCCCCACAACCCTCACTATCTCTGTAACCTCCTCCAGCCCCCATAACTCTCGCTTTCTCTGTAACCTACTCCAGCCCCTACAACCCTCCCTATCTCTGTAACCTCCTCCAGCCCCTACAACCCTCACTATCTCTGTAACCTCCTCCAGCCCCCATAACTCTCACTTTCCCTGTAACCTTCCCCAGCCCCTACAACCCTCCCTATCTCTGTAACATCCTCCAAACCATACAACCCACCCTATCTCGGTAACCTCCTCCAGCCCCTAAAAACATCCCTATCTCTGTAACCTCCTTCAAACCTACAACCCTCCCTATCTCAGTAAACTCCTCTAGCCCCAACATTCCTCCCTATCGCTGTAACCTCCTCAAGCCCCTACAATGCTCCCTATCTCAGTAAACTCCTTTTGCCTCAACAACCCTCTCTAACGCTGTAACCTCCTCCAGCCCCTACAACACTCCCTATCTCTGAAACCTCCTCCAGCCCCTACAACACTCCATATCTCTGTAACCTCCTCCAGCCTCTACAACCCTCCCTGTCTCTGTAACCTCCTCCAGCCCCTACACGCCTCCCTATCTCTGTAACCTCCTCCAGCCCAAACACACCTCCCTATCTCTGTAAACTCATCTTGACACTACACCCTTCCCTATCTCTGTAAACTCCTCCAGCCCCTACAACCCTCCCTATCTCAGTAACCTCCTCTAGACCCTACAAACATCCCTATCTCTGTAACCTCCTCCAGATCAACACCCCTCCCTATCTCTGTAACCTCCTCCAGACCAACACCCCTCCATATCTCTGTAATCCCCTCCAGCCCCTACACACCTCCCTAACACTGAAACCTCCATCAGACATTACACACCTCCCAATCTTTGTAAACTCCTCCAGACACTACAACTCTCACTATCTCTGTAACCTCCTCCAGACACAACAATCCTTCCTATCTCTGTAACCACCTCCAGCTCCTACAACCCTCCCTATCTCTGTAACCTCCTCTAGAACCTACAAACATCACTATCTCTGTAACCTCCTCCAGATCAACACCCCTGCCTATCTCTGTATCCTCCTCCAGCCGCAACAAACCTCCCTATCTCTGTAACCTGTTCCAGACCCAACACCCCTCCCTATCTCTGTAACCTCCTCTAGACACAACACCCCTCCCAAATTTCTGTAACCTCCTCCAGCCACCAAAAACCTCTCTATCTCTGTAACCTCCTGCCGCCCCACAACAATCCCTGTCTCTGTAAACTATGCTAGACCCTACAACAATCCCTATCTCTGTAACCTCCAGGACACCCTACACCACTCCCTATCTCTGTAATCTCCTCGTCCAGCCGCTACACGCCTCCCTATATCTGTAACCTACTCCAGCCCCCTACAAACGTCGCTATCAGTGTAATCTCCTCCAGCCCCCATAACACTCACTATCTCAGTATACTCCTCCAGCCCCTACAACCCTCCCTATCTCCCTAATCTCCAGCAGCCCCAACAAACCTCACTATCTCTGTAATCTCCTCCAGCCCCTACACCCCTCCCTAACTCTGAAACATCCATCAGACATTACACCCCTCCCAATCTCTGTAATCTCCTCCAGACCCAACAAACCTCCCTATCTCTGTAAACTCCTCCAGACCAACACCCCTCCATATCTCTGTAATCTCCTCCAGCCCCTACACCCCTCCCTAACACTGAAACCTCCATCAGACATTACACCCCTCCCAATCTTTGTAACCTCCTCCTGCCCCTACAACTCTCCATATCTCTGTAATCTCCTCCAGCCCCTACACCCCTCCCTAACACTGAAACCTCCATCAGACATTACACCCCTCCCAATCTTTGTAACCTCCTCCAGACCATACAACTCTCACTATCTCTGTAACCTCCTCCAGACACAACAATCCTTCCTATCTCTGTAACCACCTCCAGCTCCTACAACCCTCCCTATCTCTGTTAAGCTCTTCCCATCCCCACAACTCTGCCTATCTCTGTAACCTCCTCAAGCCCCTACAACCCTCCCTTTCTCTATAAACTCCTCCAGCCCCTACAAACATCCCTATCTCTGTAACCTCCTCCAGCCCCTACACACCTCCCTATCTCTGTAACCTCATCCTGACCCTACACCCCTCCCTATCTCTGTAAGCTCCTCCAGCCACAACAACCTTCCTTATCTTTGTATACTGCTCCAGCCCCTACAACCCTCCTTATCTCTGTAACCTCCTCTAGACTCTAGTAACATCCCTCTCTCTGTAACCTCCTCCAGACCAACACCCCTCCCTATCTCTGTAATCTCCTCCAGCTGCAACAAACCTCCCTATCTCTGTAACCTCTTCCAGACCCTACACCCTCCCTATCTCTGTAACCTCGTACAGACCCTACACCCCTCCCAATCTCTGTAACCTCCTCTAGACACAACACCCCTCCCAAATTTCTGTAACCTCCTCCAGCCCCTACAACCCTCCCTATCTCTGTAACCTATGCTAGCCCCTACAATAATCCCTATCTCTATAACCTCCTCCGGCCCCTACAACCATCCCTATATGTGTAAACTCCTCCAGCCCCTACAAACATCCCTATCTCTGTAACCTCCTCCAGCCCCTACACACCTCCCTATCTCTGTAACCTCATCCTGACCCTACACCCCTCCCTATCTCTGTAAGCTCCTCCAGCCACAACAACCTTCCTTATCTTTGTATACTGCTCCAGCCCCTACAACCCTCCTTATCTCTGTAACCTCCTCTAGACTCTAGTAACATCCCTCTCTCTGTAACCTCCTCCAGACCAACACCCCTCCCTATCTCTGTAATCTCCTCCAGCTGCAACAAACCTCCCTATCTCTGTAACCTCTTCCAGACCCTACACCCTCCCTATCTCTGTAACCTCGTACAGACCCTACACCCCTCCCAATCTCTGTAACCTCCTCTAGACACAACACCCCTCCCAAATTTCTGTAACCTCCTCCAGCCCCTACAACCCTCCCTATCTCTGTAACCTATGCTAGCCCCTACAATAATCCCTATCTCTATAACCTCCTCCGGCCCCTACAACCATCCCTATATGTGTAAACTCCTCCAGCCCCTACAAACATCCCTATCTCTGTAACCTCCTCCAGCCCCTACACACCTCCCTATCTCTGTAACCTCATCCTGACCCTACACCCCTCCCTATCTCTGTAAGCTCCTCCAGCCACAACAACCTTCCTTATCTTTGTATACTGCTCCAGCCCCTACAACCCTCCTTATCTCTGTAACCTCTCTAGACTCTAGTAACATCCCTCTCTCTGTAACCTCCTCCAGACCAACACCCCTCCCTATCTCTGTAATCTCCTCCAGCTGCAACAAACCTCCCTATCTCTGTAACCTCTTCCAGACCCTACACCCTCCCTATCTCTGTAACCTCGTACAGACCCTACACCCCTCCCAATCTCTGTAACCTCCTCTAGACACAACACCCCTCCCAAATTTCTGTAACCTCCTCCAGCCCCTACAACCCTCCCTATCTCTGTAACCTATGCTAGCCCCTACAATAATCCCTATCTCTATAACCTCCTCCGGCCCCTACAACCATCCCTATGTGTGTAAACTCCTCCAGCCCCTACAAACATCCCTATCTCTGTAACCTCCTCCAGCCCCTACACACCTCCCTATCTCTGTAACCTCATCCTGACCCTACACCCCTCCCTATCTCTGTAAGCTCCTCCAGCCACAACAACCTTCCCTATCTTTGTATACTGCTCCAGCCCCTACACCACTCCCTATCTCTGTAACCTCCTCTAGACTCTAGTAGCATCCCTCTCTCTGTAACCTCCTCCAGACCAACACCCCTCCCTATCTCTGTAATCTCCTCCAGCTGCAACAAACCTCCCTATCTCTGTAACCTCTTCCAGACCCTACACCCTCCCTATCTCTGTAACCTCGTACAGACCCTACACCCCTCCCAATCTCTGTAACCTCCTCTAGACACAACACCCCTCCCAAATTTCTGTAACCTCCTCCAGCCCCTACAACCCTCCCTATCTCTGTAACCTATGCTAGCCCCTACAATAATCCCTATCTCTATAACCTCCTCTGGCCCCTACAACCATCCCTATATGTGTAAACTCCTCCAGCCCCTGCAACCATCCCTATCTCTGTAACCTCCTCCAGCCCCTTCACCACTCCCTATCTATGTAATCTCCTCCAGCCCCTATACCCCTCCCTACCTCTGTACCCTCCAGGAGACCCTACACCACTCCCTATCTCTGTAACCTCCTCCAGCCCCAACAAACCTCCATATTTCTGTAACATCCTCCAGACCGAACACCCACCCTCTCTCTGAAATTTCCTCCAGTCTCTACAATGCTCCGTATCTCTGTAACCTCCTCCAGCCCACACAACATTCCTGATCTCTGTAAACTCCTCCAGCCCCAACATACCTCCCTATCTCTGTAACCTCCTCCAGCCCACACAACATTCCTGATCTCTGTATTCTCCTCCAGCCCCTACAACGCTCCCTATCTCTCTAAACTTTTCCAGCCCCAACAAACCTACCTATCTCTGTAACCTCCTACAGACCCAACACCCCTCCCAAACTCTGTAGCCTAATCCAGCCCCAAGAAACTTCCCTATCTCAGTAACCTCCTCCAGACCCAACAACCCTCCCTATCCCTGTAAACTCCTCAAGCCTCTACAATCCTCCCTTTCTCTGTAACCTCTTCCAGCACCTACAACACTCCCATTCTCTGAAAACTCCTCCAGCCGCTACAAATCTCCCTAACTCTCTAAACACCTCCAGCCCCAAAAATCCTCCTTATCTCTGTATCCTTAACCAGCAATGACACCCCTCCCTATCTCTGTAACCACCTCCAACCCCGACATCCCTCCCTATCTCTGTAACCTCCTCCAGCCCCTACAACTCTCCCTATCTCTGTAACCTCCTCCGGCCCCGAAAAGCCTCCCTATCTCTGTAACCTCCTCCATCCCCATTAACCCTCCTTAACTCAGTAACCTCCTCCAGACACTACAACCCACCCTATCTCTGTAACCTCCAGCTGAGCCTACACACCTCCCTATCTCTGTAACGTGCTCAATGTCCATTAACCTACCTTAACTCTGTAAACTCCTCCAGACCCTACAAACTTCCCTATCTCCGTAACATCCTAAAGTCCCTACAATCATCCCTTTCTCTGTAATCTCTTCCAGCACCTACTACCCTCCCTATCTCTGTAACCTTCTCCAGCCCCAACAGCCCTACCTATCTCTGTAACCTCCTCCAGCCCCAACAACCCTCCTTATCTCTGTAGCAACCTCCACCAACTAAAGCCCTCCCAATCTCTAGAACCTCCTCCAGCCACTCCAACACACCTTATCTCTGTAAACTCCACCAGCCTCTACACCCCTCCTTATCTCTGTAACCTCCTCCAAACACTACAAACATCCCTATTTCTGTAACCTCGTCAAGCCCCTACAACAATGCCTATCTCTGTAACCTCCTCCAGGCCAAAAACCCCTCCCTATCTGTGTACACTCCTCCAGCTCCTACAACCCTCCCTATCTCTGGAATTTCCTCCAGCATCTACAACCCTCCCGATCTCTGTAACCTCCTCCAGACCCTACAACTCTCCCTATCTCTGTAAGCTCCACTAGTCCCCTACAACCCTCCCCGTCTCTGTAACCTCCTCCAGCCTCTACAACCCTTCCTATCTCTGTAACCTCCTCCAGTCACTACAATCCTCCCTATCTCTGTAACCTCCTCCAGCCCCTAAAACCGTCCCTATCTCTGTAACCTCCTCCAGCCCCTCCAACCGTCCTTAACTCTGTAACCTCCGCTAGCCCCTACAACCCTCCCTATCTCTGTAACCTCCTCCAGCCCCTACAACCCTCCCTATCTCTATAACCTCCTCCAGCCCCTACAACCGTCCCTATCTCTGTAACCTCCTCCAGCCCCTACACGCCTCCCTATATCTGTAACCTACTCCAGCCCCCTACAAACCTCACTACCAATGTAATCTCCTTCAGCCCCCACAACCCTCACTATCTCTGTAACCTCCTCCAGCCCCCATAACTCTCGCTTTCTCTGTAACCTCCTCCAGCCCAACAACCATCCCTATCTCTGTAACCTCCTCGAGCCCCCACAAACCTCCCTAACAGTGTAACCTCCTCCAAGGACAACAAGCCTCCCTATCTTAGTAACCTCCTCCAGTCCCTACACCCCTCCCTATCTCTGTAACCTCCTCCTGCCCCCAAAACTCTCCCTATCCCTGTAACCTCCTCAAGCCCCTACAACCCTCCCTTTCTCTATAACCTACTCCAGCCCCTATAACCATCCCTATATCTGTCACTTCCTCCAGCCCCTACACCCCTCCCTATCTCTGTAACCTCATCTTGACACTACACCCCGCCCTATCTCTGTAAACTCCTCCAGCCACAACAACCCTCCCTATCTTTGTATACTCCTCCAGCCCTTACAACCCTCCCTATCTCTGTAACCTCCTCCAGGCCAAAAACCCCTCCCTCTCTCTGTACCCTCCTCCAGCTCTTACAACCCTCCCTATCTCTGTAATCTCCTCCAGCATCTACAACCCTCCCGATCTCAGTAACCTCCTCCAGCCCCTACAACCCTCCCTATCTCTGTAACCTCCTCCAGCCTCTACAACCCTTCCTATCTCTGTAACCTCCTCCAGTCCCTACAATCCTCCCTATCTCTGTAACATCCTCCAGCCCCTAAAACCGTCCCTATCTCTGTAACCTCCTCCAGCCCCTACAACCCTCGCTATCTCTGTAACCTCCTCCAGCCCCTACAACCCTCCCTATCTCTATAACCTCCTCCCGCCCCTACAATCATCCCTATCTCTGTAACCTCCTCCATTCCCTACACCCCTCCCTGTCTCTGTAATCTCCACCAGCCCCTACCCCCCGCCCTATCTCTGGAATCTCCACCAGCACCTACAACCCTCCCTATCCCTGTAAACTCCTCAAGCCCCTACAACCCTCCCTTTCTCTATAACCTACTCCAGCCCCTATAACCATCCCTATATCTGTAACTTCCTCCAGCCCCTACACCCCTCCCTATCTCTGTAACCTCATCTTGACACTACACCCCTCCCTATCTCTGTAAACTCCTCCAGCCACAACAACCCTCCCTATCTCTGTAACCTCCTCCAGGTCAACACCCATCCCTATCTCTGTAACCTCCTCCAGCTGCAAAAAACCTCCGTATCTCTGTAACCTCTTCCAGACCCAACACCCGCCCTATCTCTGTAACCTCGTACAGACCCTACACCCCTCCCAATCACTGTAACCTCCTCTAGACACAACACCCCTCCCACATTTCTGTAACCTCCTCAGCCCCTACAAACCTCCCTATCTCTGTAACCTCCTGCCGCCCCACAACACTCCCTGTCTCTGTAAACTATGCTAACCCCTACAACAATCCATATCTCTGTAACCTCCAGGACACCCTACACCACTCCCTATCTCTGTAATCTCCTCCAGCCACTACACCCTTCCCAATCTACAACCTCCCTATCTCTGTAACCTCCTCCAGACCCTACAAGCTACACGCCTCCCTATATCTGTAACCTACTCCAGCCTCCTACAAACGTCGCTATCAGTGTAATCTCCTCCAGCCCCCACAACCCTCACTATCTCTGTATACTCCTCCAGCCCCTACAATCCTCCCTATCTCCGTAATCTCCAGCACCCCAACAAACCTCACTATCTCTGTAACCTCCTCCAGACCAACACCTCTCCAGATCGCTATAATCTCCTCCAGCCCCTACACCCCTCCCTAACTCTGAAACATCCATCAGACATTACACCCCTCCCAATCTCTGTAATCACCTCCACACACAACAAACCTCCCTATCTCTGTAACCTCCTCCAGACCAACACCCCTCCATATCTCTGTAATCCCCTCCAGCCCCTACACCCCTCCCTAACACTGAAACCTCCATCAGACATTACAACCCTCCCAATCTCTGTAACCTCCTCCAGCCCCTACAACTCTCACTATCTGTGTAAACTCCTCCAGACCCAACACCCCTTCCTATCTCTGTAACCTCCTCCAGCTCCTACAACCCTCCCTATCTCTGTTAAGCTCTTCCCGTCCCCACAACTCTGCCTATCTCTGTAACATCCTCCAGCCCCTACAACCATCACTATCACTGTAACCTCATCCAGCCCTTACACCAATGCCTATCTCTGTAACCTCCTCCAGCCCCAACACCCCTCCCTCTCTCTGTAACCTCTCACAGCACGTACAACCTTCCCTATCTCTGTTATCTCCTCCAGCTCCTACAACTCTCCTTATTTCTGTAAACTCCTCCAGCCCAAAAAACCATCCTTATCTCTGTAACATCCTCCATCCCCTACATCCCTCCATATCTCTGTAACCTCCTCCAGCCCCAACATCCCTCCCTATCCCTGTATCCTTCCCCAGCAATGACACCCCTCCCTATCTCTGTAACCACCTACAGCCCCTACAACAATCCCTATCTCTGTAACCTCCTCCAGCCCCTACAGCCCTCCCAATCTCGGTAACCTCCTTCAGCCCCTAAAACCCTCCCTAGCACTGTAATCTCCTCCAGCCCCGAAAACCCTCCCTATCTCTGTAATCACCTCCAGCACCTACAACACTCCCTATCTCTGTAATCACCTCCAGCCCCTACAACCCTCCCTATCTCTGTAATCACCTCCTGCCCCGACAACACTCAATATCTCTGAAATCACCTCCAGCCCCTACAACCCTCCCTGTCTCTGTAACCTCCTCCAGCCCCTACTGCCCTCCCTATCTCTGTAACCTCCTCCAGCCCTGACAACCCTCCCTATCTTGTAACCTCCTAAGCCCCTACAACCCTCCTTAGCTCTGTAACCTCCTCCAGTCCCGAAAACCCTCCTTATCTCTGTAACCACCTCCATCCCTATTAACCCTCCCTTACTGTAACCTCCTCCAGAAGCTACAACCCACCCAATCTCTGTAACATCCAGCTTAGACTACACACCTCCCTATCTCTGTAATCTCCTCCAGCCGCTATAAACCTCCCTATCTCTGTAACCTCCTCCAGCCCCTACAATCATCCCTTTCTCTGTAACCTCTTCCAACACCTACAACCCTCCCTATCCCTGTAAAGTTCTCCAGCGCCTACAACTCTCCCTATCTCGGTAACCACCTCCAGCCCCAACAAGACTCCTTATCTCTTTAACATCCTTTCCAACTTCAGCCCTCCAAATCTCTGGAACATCCTCCAGTCACTCCAACACTCCTTATCTCTGTAAACTCCACAAGCCCCTACTACCATCTCAATCTCGCTAATCTCCTCCAGTCCCAACAAACCTACCTATCCCTGTAACCTCCTCCAGACCAACACCCCTACCTTTTTCTGTAATCTCCTCCAGCCCCTACACCCTTCCCTATCTCTGTAACATCCTCCAGTCCCTACACCCCTCCCTATCTCTTAAACCTCCATCACACCTTACACCTCTCCCTATCTCTGTAAACTCAACCAGCCCCAACAAACCTCCCTATGTCTGTTAACACCTCCAGACCCAACACCCCTCCATATTTCTGTAACCTTTTCTAGCCCCTACAACCATCCCTATCTCTGTAAAATCTTCCAACCCCTACCACAATGCCTATCTCTGTAACCTCCTCCCGGCCCAAAACCCCTCCCTAACCCTGTACCCTCCTCCACCTCCTACAAACCTCCCTATCTCTGGAATCTCGTCCAACCCCTAAAACCCTCCCTATCTCTGTAACCTCCTCCAGCCCCTACAACTCTCCCTATCTCTGTAAGCTCCACCAGTCCCCTACAACTCTCCCTGTCTGTGTAACCTCCTCCAGCCCATACAACCCTTCCTATCTCTGTAACCTCCTCCAGTCCCTACAACCCTCCCTATCTCTTTAACCTCCTCCAGCCACTAAAACCGTCCCTATCTCTGTTACCTCCTCCAGCCCCTACAACCCTCCCTATCTCTGTAATCACCTCCAGCCCCTACAACCCTCCCTATCTCTGTAATCACCTCCTGCCCCGACAACACTCAATATCTCTGAAATCACCTCCAGCCCCTACAACCCTCCCTGTCTCTGTAACCTCCTCCAGCCCCTACTGCCCTCCCTATCTCTGTAACCTCCTCCAGCCCTGATAACCCTCCCTATCTTGTAACCTCCTAAGCCCCTACAACACTCCTTAGCTCTGTAACCTCCTCCAGTCCCGAAAACCCTCCTTATCTCTGTAACCACCTCCATCCCTATTAACCCTCCCTTACTGTAACCTCCTCCAGAAGCTACAACCCACCCAATCTCTGTAACATCCAGCTTAGACTACACACCTCCCTATCTCTGTAATCTCCTCCAGCCGCTATAAACCTCCCTATCTCTGTAACCTCCTCCAGCCCCTACAATCATCCCTTTCTCTGTAACCTCTTCCAACACCTACAACCCTCCCTATCCCTGTAAAGTTCTCCAGCGCCTACAACTCTCCCTATCTCGGTAACCACCTCCAGCCCCAACAAGACTCCTTATCTCTTTAACATCCTTTCCAACTTCAGCCCTCCAAATCTCTGGAACATCCTCCAGTCACTCCAACACTCCTTATCTCTGTAAACTCCACAAGCCCCTACTACCATCTCAATCTCGCTAATCTCCTCCAGTCCCAACAAACCTACCTATCCCTGTAACCTCCTCCAGACCAACACCCCTACCTTTTTCTGTAATCTCCTCCAGCCCCTACACCCTTCCCTATCTCTGTAACATCCTCCAGTCCCTACACCCCTCCCTATCTCTTAAACCTCCATCACACCTTACACCTCTCCCTATCTCTGTAAACTCATCCAGCCCCAACAAACCTCCCTATGTCTGTTAACACCTCCAGACCCAACACCCCTCCATATTTCTGTAACCTTTTCTAGCCCCTACAACCATCCCTATCTCTGTAAAATCTTCCAACCCCTACCACAATGCCTATCTCTGTAACCTCCTCCCGGCCCAAAACCCCTCCCTAACCCTGTACCCTCCTCCAGCTCCTACAAACCTCCCTATCTCTGGAATCTCGTCCAACCCCTAAAACCCTCCCTATCTCTGTAACCTCCTCCAGCCCCTACAACTCTCCCTATCTCTGTAAGCTCCACCAGTCCCCTACAACTCTCCCTGTCTGTGTAACCTCCTCCAGCCCATACAACCCTTCCTATCTCTGTAACCTCCTCCAGTCCCTACAACCCTCCCTATCTCTTTAACCTCCTCCAGCCACTAAAACCGTCCCTATCTCTGTTACCTCCTCCAGCCCCTACAAGCCTCCCTGTCTCTGTAACCTCCTCCAACCCCATTAACCTTCCCTAACTGTAACCCCCTCCAGACCCTACAACCCCCCTTATTTCTGTAACATCCAGCTGAGCCTACAAACCTCCCTATCTCTGTAAACTCCTCCAGCCGCTATAAACCTCCCTATCTCTGTAACCTCCTCCAGCCACTACAATCATCCCTTACTCTGTAACCTCTTCCAACACTTACAACCCTCCCTATCCCTGTAAAGTCCTCCAACGCTTACAACACTCCCTATCTCGGTAACCACCACCAGCCCCAACAGCCCTCCCTATCACTGTATCCTTCCCCAGCAATGGCAATCCTCCCTATCTCTGTAACCACCACCAGCCCCTACAACACTCCCTATCATTGTAACCTCCTCCAGCCCCTACAACCCTCCCTATCCCTGTAACCTCCTCCAGCGCCTACAACCCTCCCTAGCTCTGTAATCTCCTCCAGCCCCGAAAACCCTACATATCTCTGTAATCACCTCCAGCACCTACAACCCTCCCTATCTCTGTAATCACCTCCAGCCCCTACAACGCTCCCTATCTCTGTAATCAACTCCTGCCCCTACAACACTCCCTATCTCTGAAATCACCTCCAGCCCCTACAACCCTCCCTATCTGTGTAACCTTCTCCAGCCCCTACAACCCTCCCTAGCTCTGTAACCTCCTCCAGCCCCGACAACCCTCCCTATCTCTGTAACATCCTCCATCCCCATTAACACACCCTAACTGTAACCTCCTCCAAACCCTACAACCCAACCTATCTCTGTAACATCCAGCTGAGCCTACACACCTCCCTATCTCTGTAATCTCCTCCAGCAGCTATAAACCTCCCTATCTCTGTAACCTCCTCCAGCCCCTACAATCATCCCTTTCTCTGTAACCGCTTCCAAAACCGACAACCCTCCCTATCCCTGTAAAGTCCTCCAACGCCTACAACTCTCCCTATCTCGGAAACCACCTCCAGCCCCAACAAGACTCCTTATCTCTTTAACATCCTCCACCAACTTCAGCCCTCCCAATCTCTAGAACATCCTCCAGTCACTCCAACACTCCTTATCTCTGTAAACTCCACAAGCCCCTACAACCATCCCAATCTTGCTAATCTCATCCAGCCCCAACAAACCTAACTATCCCTGTAACCTCCTCCAGACCAACACCCCTACCTATTTCTGTAATCTCCTCCAGCCCCTACACCTCTCCCTATCTCGGAAACCTCCATCACACCTTTCACCCCTCCCTATCTCTGTAAACTCCTCCAGCCCCAACAAACCTCCCTATGTCTGTAAACTCCTCCAGACCCAACACCCCTCCCTATTTCTGTAACCTTCTCTAGCCCCTACAACCATCCCTATCTCTGTAACCTCCTGCAGCTCCAACAACCCTCCCTATCTCTGTAATCGCCTCCAGCCCCTACAACTCTCCCTATCTCTATAAGCTCCACCAGTCCCCTACAACCCTCCCTGTCTCTGTAACCTCCTCCAACCTCTACAACACTACCTATCTCTGTAACCTCCTCCAGCCCCTCAAACCGTCCCTATCTCTGTAACCTCCTTCAGCCCCTACAACCCTCCCTATCTCTGTAACCTCCTCCAACCCCATTAACTCTCCCTAAATGTAACCTCCCCCAGACCCTACAACCCACCCTATCTCTGTAACATCCAGCTGAGCCTACACACCTCCCTATCTCTGTAATCTCCTCCAGCCGCTATAAACCTCCCTATCTCTGTAACCTCCTCCAGCCCCTACAATCATCCCTTTCTCTGTAACCTCTTCCAACACCTACAACCCTCCCTATCCCTGTAAAGTCCTTCAACGCCTACAACTCTCCCTATCTCGGTAACCACCTCCAGCCCCAACAAGACTCCTTATCTCTTTAACATCCTCTACCAACTTCAGCCCTCCCAATCTCTAGAACATCCTCCAGTCACTCCAACACTCCTTATCTCTGTAAACTCCACAAGCCTCTACTACCATCCCAATCTCGCTAATTTCCTCCAGCCCCAACAAACCTACCTATCCCTGTAACCTCCTCCAGACCAACACCCCTCCCTATTTCTGTAACATCCTCCAGTCCCTACACCCCTCCCTATCTCTGAAACCTCCATCACACCTTTCACCCTTCCCTATCTCTGTAAACTTCTCCAGCCCCAAAAAACCTCCCTATGTCTGTAAACTCCTCCAGACCCAACAACCCTCGCTATTTCGGTAAACTTCTCTAGCCCCTACAACCATCCCTATCTCTGTAACCTCGTCCAGCCCCTACAACAATGCCTATCTCTGTAACCTCCTCCAGGCCCAAAACCCCTCCCTATCTCTGTACCCTCCTCCAGGTCCTACAACCCTCCCTATCTCTTTAATCGCCTCCAGCCCCTACAACCCTCCCTATCTCTGTAACCTCCTCCAGCCCCTACAACTCTCCCTATCTCTGTCAGCTCCACCAGTCCCCTACAACCCTCCCTGTCTCTGCAACCTCCTCCAGCCTCTACAACACTTCCTATCTCTGTAACCTCCTCCATTCCCTGCACCCCTCCCTGTCTCTGTAATCTCCACCAGCCCCTAAACCCCGCCCTATCTCTTTAACCTCCAGCAGATCCTACACCGCTCCCTATCTCTGTAACCTCCTCCAGCCCCAGCAACCATCCATATCTCTGTAACCTCCTCCATGCCCCTACAACCCTCACTATCTCTGTAACCTCCTCCAGCCCCCACAACACTCACTTTCTCTGTAACCTCCTCCAGCCCCTACAACCCTCCCTATCTCTATAACCTCCGCTAGCTCGTACAAAACTCCCTGTCTCTATAACCTCCTCCAGCCCCTAGAACCATTCATATCTCTGAAACCTCCTCCCGCCCATACAATCATCCCTATCACTGTAACCTCCTCCATGCCCTACACCCCTCCCTGTCTCGGCAATCTCCACCAGACCATACCCCCCGCCCTATCTCTGTAACCTCCAGCAGACCCTACACTGCTCCCTATCTCTGTAAACTCCTCCAGCCCCAACAAACCTCCCTATCTCTATAAACCCCTCCAGAACGAACACCCCTCCCGATCGCTGTAACCTTCTCCAGCCCCAACAACCCTCCCAATCTCTCTAATCTTCTCCAGCCAAAACAAACCTGCTTATCTCTGTAACCTCCTCCAGACCCAACACCCCTCCCTATCCCTGTAAACTCATCAAGCCCCTCCAATCCACCCTTTCTCTGTAACCTCTCCCAGCACCAACAACTTTCCCTATCTCTCTAAACCCCTCCAGCCCCTACAACTCTCCCTATTTCTGTAAACTCCTCCAGCCCCAAAAATCTTCCTTATCTCTGTAACATCCTCCAGCCCCAACAGCCCTCCCTATCCCTGAGATAAGAACAAAAAAACTGCGGATGCTGGAAATCCAAAACAAAAACAGAATTACCTGGAAAAACTCAGCAGGTCTGGCAGCATCGGCGGAGAAGAAAAGAGTTGACGTTTCAAGTCCTCATGACCCTTCGACAGAACTTGCGTGAACTCCCTATCCCTGTATCCTTCCCCAGCAAAGACAATCCTACCTATCTCTGTAACCACCACCAACCCCTACAACACTCCCTATCTTTGTAACCTCCTCCATCCCCTACAGCCCTCTCTATCTCTGTAACCTCCTCCAGCCCCTACAGCCCTCCCTATCTCTGTAACCTCCTCCAGCCCCTACAACCCTCCCTATCCCTGTAAACTCCTCCAGCGCCTACAACCCTCCCTATCTCGGTAACCACCACCAGCCCCTAAAAAACTCCTTATCTCTTTAACATCCTCCACCAACTACAGCACTCCCAATCTATAGAACATCCTCCAGTCACTCCAACACTCCTTATATCTGTAAACTCCACCAGCCCCAACACCCCTCCCTATCTCTGTAACCTCCTCCAAACCATACAACCCACCTTATCTCGGTAACCTCCTCCAGCCCCTAAAAACATCCCTATCTCTATAACCTCCTTCAAACATACAAGCCTCCCTATCTCAGTAAATTCCTCTAGCCCCAACATTCCTCCCTATCGCTGTAACCTCCTCAAGCCCCTACAACACTCCCTATCTCTGAAACCTCCTCCAGCCCCTACAACCCTCCCTATCTCTGAAAACTCCTCCAGCCCCTACAATCCTCCCTATCTCCGTAACCTCCTCCAGCCCCTACACGCCTCCCTATATCTGTAACCTACTCCAGCCCCCTACAAACCTCACTATCAGTGTGATCTACTTCAGGCCCCAAAACCCTCACTATCTCTGTAACCTCCTCCAGCCACCATAACTCTCGCTTTCTCTGTAACCTCCTCCAGCCCAACAACCATCCCTATCTCTGTAACCTCCTCCAGCCCCCACAAACCTCCCTAACAGTGTAACCTCCTCCAGGAACTACAACCCTCCTTATCTTAGTAACCTCCCCCAGCCCCTACACCCCTCCCTACCTCTGGAATCTCCACCAGCCCCTATAACCCTCCCTATCTCTGTAACTTCCTCCCACCCCCACAACTCTCACTATCCCTGTAACCACCTCAAGCCCCTACAAAACTCCCTTTCTCTATAACCTCCTCCAGCCCCTATAACCATCCCTATCTCTGTAAACTCCTCCAGCCCCTACACCCCTCCCTATCTCTGTAACCTCATCTTGACCCTACACCCCTCCCTATCTCTGTAAACTCCTCCAGCCCCAACAACCCTCCCTATCTTTGTATACTCCTCCAGCCCCTACAACCCTCCCTACCTCTGTAACCTCCTCTAGACCCTGCAAACATCCCTATCTCTGTAACCTCCTCCAGCCGCAACAAACCTCCCTATCTCTGTAACCTCTTCCAGACCCAACAACCCTCCCTATCTCTGTAACCTCGTACAGACCCTACACCCCTCCCAATCTCTGTAACCTCCTCTAGACACAACACCCCTCCCACATTTCTGTAACCTCCTCCAACCCCAACAAACCTCCCTATCTCTGTAACCTCCTGCCGCCCCACAACTCTCCCTGTCTCTGCAAACTATGCTAACCCCTACAACAATCCCTATCTCTGTAACCTCCAGGACACCCTACACCACTCCCTAGCTCTGTAATCTCCTCCAGCCCCTACACCCTACCCTATTTCTATAACATCCTTCAAATCTACAACCCTCCCTATCTCTGTAACCTCCTCCAGACCCTACAAACTTCCCTATCTCCGTAACCTCCTCAAGCCCCCACAACCGTCCCTATCTCTGTAACCTCGTCCAGCCGCTACACGCCTCCCTATATCTGTAACCTACTCCAGCCCCCTGCAACCCTCGCTATCAGTGTAATCTCCTCCAGCCCCCACAACCCTCAATATCTCTGTATACTCCTCCAGCCCCTACAACCCTCCCTATCTCCCTAATCTCCAGCAGCCCCAACAAACCTCACTATCTCTGTAACCTCCTCCAGACCAACACCCCTCCCTAACTCTGAAAAATCCATCAGACATTACACCCCTCCCAATCTCTGTAATCTCCTCCAGACCCAACAAACCTCCCTAACTCTGTAACCTCCTCCAGATCAACACCCCTCCCTATCTCTGTAATCTCCTCCAGCCCCTACACCCCTCCCTAACTCTGAAACCTCCATCAGACATTACATCCCTCCCAATCTCTGTAACCTCCTCCAGCACCTACAACTCTCCCTATCTCTGTAACCTCCTCCAGCCCCTACAACCCTCCCTATCTCTGTTAAGCTCTTCCCTTCCCCACAACTCTGGCTATGTCTGTAACATCCTCCAGACCCTACAACCATCCCTATCTCTGTAACCTCGTCCAGCCCCTACAACCCTCCCTATCTCTGTAACCTACTCCAGACCCAACACCCCTCCCAAACTCTGTAATCTCCTTCAGCATCTACACCCCTCCCTATCTCTGTAACCTCCTCCAGACCCAACACACCTCCCTATCCCTTTAAACTCCTCTAGCCCCTCCAATCCTACCTTTCTCTGTAACCTCTCACAGCACGTACAAGCTTCACTATCTCTGTTATCTCCTCCAGACCCTACAACCCTCCATAATTCTGTAAACTCCTCCAGCCCCAACAACCCTCCTTATCTCTGTAACATCCTCCAGGCTCTACATCCCTCCATATCTCTGTAACCTCCTCCAGCCCCAACAGACCTCCCTATCCCTGTATCCTTCCCCAGCAATGACACCCCTCCCTATCTCTGTAAGCACCTACAGCCCCTACAACACTCCCTATCTCTGTAACCTCCTCCAGCCTCTACAGCCCTCCCTATCTCTGTAACCTCCTCCAGCCCCTAAAACCCTCCCTAGCTCTGTAATCTCCTCCAGCCCCGAAAACACTCCCTATCTCTGTAATCACCTCCAGCACCTACAACCCTCCCTATCTCTGTAATCACCTCCAGCCCCTACAACCCGCCCTATCTCTGTAATCACCTCCTGCCCCTACAACACTCCCTATCACTGAAATCACCTCCAGCCCCTACAACCCTCCCTATCTCTGTAACCTCCTCCAGCCCCTACAGCCCTCCCTATCTCTGTAACCTCCTCCAGCCCCTAAAACCCCCACATCTCTGTAACCTCCTCCAGCCCCTACACGCCACCCTATATCTGTAACCTACTCCAGCCCTCTACAAACCTCACTATCAGTGTATCTACTTCAGCCCCCACAACCCTCACTATCTCTGTAACCTACTCCAGCCCCCATAACTCTCGCTTTCTCTGTAACCTCCTCCAGCCCTACAACCATCCCTATCTCTGTAACCTCCTCGAGCCCCCACAACCCTCCCTAACAGTGTAACCTCCTCCAGGAACTACAACCCTCCTTATCTTAGTAACCTCCCCCAGCCCCTACACCCCTCCCTATCTCTGTAACCTCCACCAGCCCCTATAACCCTCCCTATCTCTGCAACCTCCTCTCACCCCCACAACTCTCACTATCCCTGTAACCTCCTCAAGCCCCTACAACCCTCCCTTTCTCTATAACCTCCTCCAGCCCCTATAACCCTCCCTATCTCTGTAACCTCCTCCAGACCAACACCCTCCCTATCTCTGTGACCTCATCCAGCCGCAACAAATCTCCCTATCTCTGTAACCTCTTCCAGACCCAACACCCCTCCATATCTCTGTAACCTCGTACAGACCCTACACCCCTCCCAATCTCTGTAACCTCCTCTAGACACAACACCCCTCCCACATTTTTGTAACCTCCTCCAGCCCCTACAAACCTCCCTATCTCTGTAACCTCCTGCCGCCCCACAACTCTCCCTCTCTGTAAACTATGCTAGCCCCTACAACAATCCCAATCTCTGTAACCTCCAGGACACCCTACACCACTCCCTATCTCTGTAATCTCCTCCAGCCCCTACACTCTTCCATATCTCTATAACATCCTTCAAATCTAAAACCCTCCCTATCTCTGTAACCTTCTCCAGACCCTACAAACTTCCCTATCTCCATAACCTCCTCAAGCCCACACAACCGTCCCTATCTCTGTAACCTCGTCCAGCCGCTACACGCCTCCCTATATCTGTAACCTACTCCAGCCCCCTGCAACCCTTGCTATCAGTGTAATCTCCTCCAGCTCCCACAACCCTCACTATCTCTGTATATTCCTCCAGCCCCTACAACCCTCCCTATCTCCCTAATCTCCAGCAGCCACAACAAACCTCACAATCTCTGTAACCTCCTCCAGACCAACACCCCTCCCTAACTCTGAAACATCCATCAGACATTACACCCCTCCCAATCTCTGTAATCTCCTCCAGACCCAACAAACCTCCCTATCTCTGTAACCTCCTCCAGATCAACACCCCTCCCTATCTCTGTAATCTCCTCCAGCCCCTACACCCCTCCCTAACTCTGAAACCTCCACCAGACATTACACCCCTCCCAATCTCTGTAACCTCCTCCTGCCCCTACAACTCTCCCTATCTCTGTCATCTCCTCCAGACCCAACACCCCTTCCTATCTCTGTAACCTCCTCCAGCTCCTACAACCCTCCCTATCTCTGTTAAGCTCTTCCCTTCCCCACAAGTCTGGCTATGTCTGTAACATCCTCCAGCCCCTACAACCATCCCTATCTCTGTAACCTCGTCCAGACCCAACACCCCTCCCTCTCTCTGTAACCTCCTCCAGCCCCAACAACCCTCCCTTTCTCTCTAATCTTCTCCAGCCCCAACAAACCTCCTTATCTCTGTAACCTACTCCAGACCCAACACCCCTCCCAAACTCTGTATTCACCTCCAGCCCCTACAGCCCTCCCTATCTCTGTAACCTCCTCCAGCCCCTAAAACCCTCCCTAGCTCTGTAATCTCCTCCAGAGTCGAAAACACTCCCTATCTCTGTAATCACCTCCAGCACCTACAACCCTCCCTATCTCTGTAATCACCTCCTGCCCCTACAACACTCCCTATCACTGAAATCACCTCCAGCCCCTACAACCCTCCCAATCTCTGTAACCTCCTCCAGCCCCTAAAATCCTCCCTAGCTCTGTAATCTCCTCCAGCCCCGAAAACACTCCCTATCTCTGTAATCACCTCCAGCACCTACAACCCTCCCTATCTCTGTAACCTCCTCCAGCCCCTACAACCCTCCCAAGCTCTGTAACCTCCTCCAGCCCCGAAAACCCTCCCTATCTCTGTAACCTCCTCCATCCCCATTAACCCTCCCTAACTGTAACCTCCTCCAGACCCTACAACCCACCCTATCTCTGTAACATCCAGCTGAGCCTACACACCTCCCTATCTCTGTAATCTCCTCCAGCCGCTATAAACCTCCCCATCTCTGTAACCTCCTCCAGCCCCTACAATCAGCCCTTTCTCTGTAACCTCTTCCAACACCTATAGCTCTCCCTATCCCTGTAAAGTTCTCCAGCGCCTACAACTCTCCCTATCTCGGTAACCACGTCCAGCCCCAACAAGACTCCTTAACTCTTTAACATCCTCTACCAACTTCAGCCATCCCAATCTCAAGAACATCCTCCAGTCACTCCAACACTCCTTATCTCTGTAAACTCCACAAGCCCGTACTACCATCCCAATCTCGCTAATCTCCTCCAGCCCCAACAAACCTACCTATCCCTGTAACCTCCTCCAGACCAACACCCCTCCCTATCTCTGAAATCTCCTCCAGCCGCTTTAAACCTCCCTATCTCTGTAACTTCCTCCAGCCCCTACAATCATCCCTTTCTCTGTAACATCTTCGAACACCTACAACCCTCCCGATCCCTGTAAAGTCCTCCAACGCCTACAACTCTCCCTATCTCCGTAACCACCTCCAGCCCCAACAAGACTCCTTATCTCTTTAACATCCTCTAAAAACTTCAGCCCTCCCAATCTCAAGAACATCCTCCAGTCACTCCAACAATCCTTATCTCTGTAAACTCCACAAGCCCCTACAACCATCCCAATCTCGCTAATCTCCTCCAGCCCCAACAAACCTACCTATCCCTGTAACCTCCTCCAGACCAACACTCCTCCCTATTTCTGTAATCGCCTCCAGCCCCTACACACCTCCCTATCTCTGTAACATCCTCCAGTCCCTACACCCCTCCCTATCTCTGAAACCACCATCACACCTTACACCCCTCCCTATCTCTGTAAACTCCACCAGCCCCAACAAACCTCCCTATGCCTGTTAACTCCTCCAGACCCTGCACCCCTCCCTATTTCTGTAACCTTTTCTAGCCCCTACAACCATCCCTATCTCTGTAACCTCGTCCAGCCCCAACAACAATGCCTATCTCTGTAACCTCCTCAAGCCCCTACAACCCTCCCTTTCTCTATAACATCCTCCAGCCCCTACAACCATCCCTGTCTCCGTAACATCCTCCAGCCCCTGCACCCCTCCTTATCTCTTTAACAACCTCCACCAACTACAGCACTCCCAATCTCTAGAACATCCTCCAGTCACTCCAACACTACTTATCTCTGTAAACTCCACCAGCCCCTACACACGTCCCTAAATCTGTAAGCTCCTCCAAACCCTACAACCCACCCTATCTCTGTAACCTCCTCCAGCCCCTAAAAACATCCCTATCTCTATAACCTCCTTCAAATCTACAACTCTCCGTATCTCAGGAAACTGCTCTAGTCCCAACTTTCCTCCCTATCGCTGCAAACTCCTCAAGCCCCTACAATGCTCCCTATCTCAGTAAACTCCTTTTGCCCCAACAACCCTCTCTATCGCTGTAACCTCCTCCAGCCCCTACAACACTCCCTATCTCTGAAACCTCCTCCAGCCCCTACAACCCTCCCTATCTCTGTAACCTCATCTTGAACCTACACCCCTCCCTATCTCTGTAAACTCCTCCAGCCCCAACAACCCTCCCTATCTTTGTATACTCCTCCAGCCCCTACAACCCTCCCTATCTCTGTAACCTCCTCTAGACCCTACAAACATCCATATCTCTGTAACCTCCTCCAGGCCAACACCCCTCCCTATCTCTGTAACCTCCTCCAGCCGCAACACCCCTCCCTATTTCTGTAATCTCCTCCAGCCCCTACACCCCTCCCTATCTCTGTAACCTCCAGCAGAACCTATACCCCTCCCAATCTCTGTAACCTACTCCAGCCCATACAACTCTCCCTATCTCTGTAACCTCCTCCTGCCCCGAAAAGCCTCCCTATCTCTGTAACCTCCTCCATCCCCATTAACCATCCTTAACTAAGTAACATCCTCCAGACCCAACAACCCACCCTATCTCTGTAACATCCAGCTGAGACTAAACCCCTCCCTATCTCTGTAACCTCCTCAATGCCCATTAACCCTCCTTAACTCTGTAACCTCCTCCAGACCCTACAAACTTCCCTATCTCCGTAACCTCCTCAAGCCCCTACAATCATCCCTTTCTCTGTAACCTCTTCCAGCACCTACAACCCACTATATCCCTGTTAGCTCCTTCAGCCCCTACAACACTCATTATCTCTGTAACCTTCTCCAGCCCCAACAACCCTCCCTATCTCTGTATACTCCTCCAGTCCCTACAACCCTCCCTATCTCCCTAATCTCCTGCAGCCCCAACAAACCTTACTACCTCTGTAACCTCCTCCAGACCAACATCCCTCCCTATCTCTGCAATCTCCTCCAGCACCTACACCCCTCCCTAACTCTGAAAACTCCATCAGGCAATACACCCCTCCAAATCTCTGTAATCTCCTCCAGACCCAACAAACCTCCCTATCTCTGTAACCTCATCCAGCCCTTACACCAATGCCTATCTCTGTAAGCTCCTCCAGACCCAATACCCCTCCCTCTCTCTGTAACCTCCTCCAGCCCCTACAACACTCCCTTTCTCTCTAACCTTCTCCAGCCCCAACAAACCTCCCTATCTCTGTAACCTCCTCAAGACCCAACACCCTCCCAACTCTGTAATCTCCTCCAGCCTCTACACCCCTCCCTATCTCTGTAACCTCCTCCAGACCCAACACCCCTCCCTATCCCTGTAAACTCCTCAAGTCCCTCCAATCCTACCTTTCTCTGTAACCTCTCACAGCACGTACAACTTTCCCTATCTCTGTAAACTCTTCCAGCCCCTACAGCCCTCCCTATTTCTGTAACCTCCACCAGCCCCAACAACCCTCCTTATCTCTGTAACCTCCTCCAGCCTCTACATCCCTCCATATCTCTGTAACCTCCTCCAGCCCCAACAGCCCTCCCTATCCCTGTATCCTTCCCCAGCAATGATACCCCTCCCTATCTCTAGTAACCACCTCCAGCCCCAACAACACTTCCTATCTCTGTAACCTCCTCCAGCCCCTACAGCCCTCCCTATCTCTGTAACCTCCTCCAGCCCCTACAACCCTCCCTAGCTCTGTAACCTCCTCCAGCCATGAAAACCCTCCCTATCTCTGTAATCACCTCCAGCACCTACAACCCTCCCTATCTCTGTAATCACCTCCAGCCCCTACAACCCTCCCTATCTCTGTAACCTCCTCCAGCCCCAAAAACCCTCCCTATCTCTGTAACCTCCTCGATCCCCATTAACCCTCCCTAACTGTAACCTCCTGCAGACCCTACAACCCACCTATCTCTGTAACATCCAGCTGAGCCTACACACCTCCCTATCTCTGTAATCTCCTCCAGCCGCTATAAACTTCCCTATCTCTGTAACCTCCTCCAGCTCCTACAATCATCCCTTTCTCTGTAACCTCTTCCAACACCTATAACCCTCCCTATCCCTGTAAAGTTCTCCAGCGCCTACAACTCTCCCTATCTCGGTAACCACCTCCAGCCCCAACTAGACTCCTTATCTCTTTAACATCCTCTACCAACTTCAGCCCTCCCAATCTCTAGAACATCCTTCAGTCACTCCAACACTCCTTATCTCTGTAAACTCCACAAGTCCCTACTACCATCCCAATCTCGCTAATCCCCTCCAGCCCCAACAAACCTACCTATCCCTGTAACCTCCTCCAGACCAACACCCCTCCCTATTTCTGTAATCTCCTGCAGCCCCTACACCCCTCCCTATCTCTGTAACATCCTCCAGTCCCTACACCCCTCCCTATCTCTGAAACCTCCATCACAACTTACACCCCTCCCTATGTCTGTAAACTCCTCCAGCCCCAACAACCCTCCCTATGTCTGTTAACTTCTCCAGACCCAACATACCTCCCTATTTCTGTAACCTTCTCTAGCCCCTACAACCATCCCTATCTCTGTAACCTCGTCCAGCCCCAACAACAATTCCTATCTCTGTAACCTCCTCCAAGCCCAAAACCCCTCCCTATCTCTGTACCCTCCTTCAGCTCCTACAACCCTCCCTATCTCTGTAATCTCCTCCAGCCCCTACAACCCTCCGTATCTCTGTAACCTCCTCCAGCCCCTACAAACCTCCTTATCTCTGTAACCTCCTCCAGCCCCTAAAACCGTCCCTGTCTCTATAACCTCCTCCAGCCCCTACAATCATCCCTATCTCTGTAACCTCCTCCATTCGCTACACCCCTCCCTATCTCTGTAACCTCCTCCATTCCCTACACCCCTCCCTGTCAGTAATCTCCTCCAGCCCCCACAACACTCCCGATCTCTATAACCTTCTCCAGCCCCAACAACCCTCCCTATCCCAATAAACTCCTCAAGCC
Organism: Carcharodon carcharias; assembly: GCF_017639515.1. Classification (NCBI taxonomy): domain Eukaryota; kingdom Metazoa; phylum Chordata; class Chondrichthyes; order Lamniformes; family Lamnidae; genus Carcharodon; species Carcharodon carcharias. The sequence continues at coordinate 3,726,979 of NW_024470665.1, read as the reverse complement.
CCTCCAATCCACCCTATCTCTGTAACCTCTCCCAACACCAACAACCTTCCCTATCTCTCTAAACCCCTCCAGACCCTACAACTCTCCCTATCTCTGTAACATCCTCCATCCCCTACAGCCCTCCCTATCGCTGTAACCTCCTCCAGCCCCTACAGCCATCCTTATCTCTTTAACATTCTCCACAAACTACAGCCATCCCAATCTCTAGAACATCCTCCAGTCACTCCAACACTCCTTATATCTGTAAACTCCACCAGCCCCAACACCCCTCCCTATCTCTGTAACCTCCTCCAAACCATACAACCCACCCTATCTCGGTAACCTCCTCCAGCCCCTAAAAACATCCCTATCTCTATAACCTCCTTCAAACATACAACCCTCCCTATCTCAGTAAACTCCTCTAGCCCCAACATTCCTACCTATCGCTGTAACTTCCTCAAGCCCCTACAACGCTCCCTATCTCAGTAAACTCCTTTTGCCCCAACAACACTCTCTATCGCTGTAACCTTCTCCAGCCCCTAAAACACTCCCTATCTCTGTAACCTCCTCCAGCCCCTACAACCCTCCCTATCTCTGTAACCTCCTCCAGCCCCTACACAACTCCCTATATCTGTAACCTACTCCAGCCCTCTACAAACCTCACTACCAGTGTAATCTCCTTCAGCCCCCACAACACTCACTATCTCTGTAACCTCCTCCAGCCCCCATAACTCTCGCTTTCTCTGTAACCTCCTCCAGCCCCAGCAACCATCCCTATCTCTGTAACCTCCTCGAGCCCCCACAACCCTCCCTAACAGTGTAACCTCCTCCAGGAACTACAACCCTCCCTATCTTAGTAACCTCCCCCAGCCCCTGCACCCCTCCCTATCTCTGGAATCTCCACCAGCCCCTACAACCCTCCCTATCTCTGTAACCTCCTCCTGCCCTCACAACTCTCCCTAACTCTGTAACCTCCTCAAGCCCCTACAACCCTCCCTTTCTCTATAACCTCCTCCAGCCCCTATAACCATCCCTATCTCTGTAACCTCCTCCAGCCCCTACACCCCTCCCTATCTCTGTAACCTCATCTTGACACTACACACCTCCATATCTCTGTATGCTCCTCCAGCCCAAACAACCCTACCTATCTTTGTATACTCCTCCAGCCCCTACAACCCTCCCTATCTCTGTAACCTCCTCTAGACCCTACAAACATCCCTATCTCTGTAACCTCCTCCAGACCAACACCCCTCCCTATCTCTGTAACCTCCTCCAGCCGCAACAAACCTCCCTATCTCTGTAACCTCTTCCAGACCCAACACCCCTCCCTATCTCTGTAACCTCGTACAGACCCTACACCCCTCCCAATCTCTGTAACCTCCTGTAGACACAACACCCCTCCCAACTTTCTGTAACCTTTTCCAGCCCCTACAATCCTCCCTAACTCTGTAACCTCCTACCGCCCCACAACTCTCCCTATCTCTGTAACCTATGCTAGCCCCTACAACATTCCCTATCTCTGTAAATTCCAGGACACCCTACACCACTCCCTATCTCTGTAATCTCCTCCAGCCCCTACACCCTTCTATATCTCTATAACCTCCTTCAAATCTACGACCCTCCCTATCTCTGTAACCACCTCCAGACCCTACAAACTTCCCTATCTCCATAACCTCCTCAAGCCCCCACAACCATCCCTATCTCTGTAACCGCGTCCAGCCGCTACACGCCTCACTATATCTGTAACCTACTCCAGCCCCGTACAACCCTCGTTATCAATGTAATCTCCTCGAGTCCCCACAACACTCCCAATCTCTGTAACCTCCTCCAGCCCCTACAAACTTCACTATCTCTGTAACCTACTCCAGAGCAACACCACTCCCTATCTCTGTAATCTCCTCCAGCCCCTACACACCTCCCTAACTCTGAAAACTCCATCAGGCATTACACCCCTCCCAATCTCTGTAATCTCCTCCATGCCCAACAAACCTCCCTATCTCTGTAACCTCCTCCAGACCAACACCCCTCCCTATCTCTGTAATCTCCTCCAGCCCATACACCCCTCCCTAACACTGAAACCTCCATCAGACATTACACCCCTCCCAATCTCTGTAACCTCATCCAGCACCTACAACTCTCCCTATCTCTGTAACCTCCTCCAGACCCAACACCCCTTCCTATCTCTGTAACCTCCTCCAGCTCCTACAACCCTCCCTATCTCTGTTAAGCTCTTCCCATCCCCACAACTCTGCCTATGTCTTTAAAATCCTCCAGCCACCACAACCATCCCTATCTCTGTAACCTCATCCAGCCCTTAAACCAATGCCTATCTCTGTAACCTCCCCAAGACCCAACACCCCTCCCTCTCTCTTTTACTCTCCTCCAGCACCTACAAACCTCCCTTTCTCTCTAATCTTCTCCAGCCCCAACAAACCTCCCTATCTCTGTAACCTCCTCCAGACACAACACCCCTCCCTAACTCTGTAATCTCCTCCAGCCTCTACACCCCTCCCTATCTCTGTAACCTCCTCCAGACCCGACACCCCACCCTATCCCTTTAAACTACTCAAGCCCCTCCAATCCTACCTTTCTCTGTAACCTCTCACAGCACGTACAACCTTCCCTATCTCAAAAACAGAATTACCTGGAAAAACTCAGCAGGTCTGGCAGCATCGGCGGAGAAGAAAAGAGTTGACGTTTCGAGTCCTCATGACCCTTCTGTCGAAGGGTCATGAGGACTCGAAACGTCAACTCTTTTCTTCTCCGCCGATGCTGCCAGACCTGCTGAGTTTTTCCAGGTAATTCTGTTTTTGTTTTGGATTTCCAGCATCCGCAGTTTTTTTGTTTTTATTTCTTCCCTATCTCTGTTATCTCCTCCAGCCCCTACAACTCTCCCTATTTCTGTAAACTCCTACAGCCCCAACAACCCTCCTTATCTCTGTAAACTCCTCCAGCCCCAACAACCCTCCTTATCTCTGTAACCTCCGCCAGCCCCAACAGCGCTCCCTATCCCTTTCTCCTTCCCCAGCAATGACACCCCTTCCTATCTCTGTAACCACCTCCAGCCCCTACAATACTCCCTATCTCTGTAACCTACTCCAGCCCCTACAACCCTCCCTAGCTGTGTAATCTCCTCCAGCCCTGAAAACCCTCCCTATCTCTGTAATCACCTCCAGCCCCTACAACACTCCCTATCTCTGAAATCACCTCCAGCCCCGAAACCCTCCCTATCTCTGTAACCTCCTCCATTCCCTTTAACCCTCTCTAACTGTAACCTCCTCCTGACCCTACAACCCACCCTATCTCTGTAACATCCAACTTAGACTACACACCTCCCTATCTCTGTAATCTCCTCCAGCCGCTATAACCCTCCCTATCTCTGTAACCTCCTCCAGCTCCTACATTCATCCCTTTCTCTGTAACCTCTTCCAACACCTACAACCCTCCCTATCCCTGTAAAGTCCTCCAGCGCCTACAACTCTCCCTATCTCGGTAACCACCTCCAGCCCCAACAAGACTCCTTATCTCTTTAACATCCTCTACCAACTTCAGCCCTCCCAATCTCTAGAACATCCTCCAGTCACTCCAACACTCCTTATCTCTGTAAACTCCACAAGCCCCTACTACCATCCCAATCTCGCTAATCTCCTCCAGCCCCAACAAAACTACCTATCCCTGTAAACTCCTCCAGACCAACACCCCTCCCTATTTCTGTAATCTCCTCCAGCCCCTACACCCCTCCCTATCTCTGTAACATCCTCCAGTCCCTACACCCCTCCTTATCTCTGAAACCTCCATCACACCTTACAACCCTCCCTATCTCTGTAAACTCCTCCAGCCCCAACAAATCTCCCTATGTCTGTTAACTCCTCCAGACCAAACACCCCTCCCTATTTCTGTAACCTTCTCTAGCCCCTACACCATCCCTATCTCTGTAACCTCGTCCAGCCCCTACAACAATGCCTATCTCTGTAACCTCCTCCAAGCCCAAAACCCCTCCTTATCTCTGTACCCTCTTCCAGCTGCTACAACTCTCCCTATCTCTGGAATCTCCTCCAGCCCCTACAACCCTCCCTATCTTTGTAACCTCCTCCAGCCCCTACATCTCTGCCTATCTCTGTAAGTTCCACCAGTCCCTACAACCCTCCCTATCTCTGTAACCTCCTCCAGCCCCTAAAACCTGCCCTGTCTCTGTAACCTCCTCCAGCCTCTACAACCCTTCCTATCTCTGTAACCTCCTCCAGTCCCTACAACTCTCCCTATCTCTGTAACCTCCTCCAGCCCCTACAGTCATCCCTTTCTCTGTAACCTCTTCCAGCACCTACAAACCTCCCTATCCCTGTTAGCTCCTCCAGCCCCTACAACACTCCCTATCTCTGTAACTTTCTCCAGCCCCTACAACCCTACCTATCTCTGTAACCTCCTCCAGCCCCTACAACCCTCCTTATCTCTGTAGCATCCTCCACCAACTACAGCCCTCCCAATCTCTAGAACATCCTCCAGTCACTCCAACACTCCTTATCTCTGTCAGCTCCACCAGCCCCTACACCCCTCCTTATCTCTGTAACCTCCTCCAGACCCTACAACCCACCCTATCTCTGTAACCTCCCCCACACCCTAAAACCCTCCCTATCTCTATAACCTCCTTCAAATCTACAACCCTCCCTATCTCTGTAACCTCCTCCAGACACAACAGTCCTCCCTATCTCTGTAACATCCTCCAGAAACAACACCCCTCCCTATCTCTGTAAATTCCTCCAGTCCCTGCACGCCTCCCTATCTCTGTAACACCCCCAAGACCCTACAACCCTCCCTATCTCTGTAACCTCCAGCAGACCCTACACCCCTCCCAATCTCTGTAACCTACACCAGGCCCAAGAAACCTCCCTATCTCAGTAACCTCCTCCAGACCCAACAACCCTCCCTATCCCTGTAAACTCCTCAAGCCCCTACAATCCTCCCTTTCTCTGTAACCTCTTCCAGCACCTACAACACTCCCTATCTCTGAAAACTCCTCCAGCCGCTACAACCCTCCCTATCTCTCTAAAAACCTCCAGCCCCAACAATCCTCCTTATCTCTGTATCCTTACCCAGCAATGACACCCCTCCCAATCTCTGTAACCACCTCCAACCACTACAACCATCCCTGTCTCTGTAACCTCCTCCAGCCCCTACAGGCCTCCCTATCTCTGTAACCTCCTCCAGACCCTACAAACTTCCCTATCTCCATAACCTCCTCAACCGCTACAATCATCCCTTTCTCTGTAACCTCTTCCAGCCCCAACAACCCTCCCTATCTCTGTAACCTCCTCCAGCCCCAACAACCCTCCTTATCTCTGTAGCATCCTCCACCAACTACAGCCCTCCCAATCTCTAGAACATCCTCCAATCACTCCAACACTCCTTATCTCTGTAAACTCCACCAGACCCTACACCCCTCCTTATCTCTGTAACTTCCTCCAGACCCTACACCCCTCCTTACCTCTGTAACCTCCTCCGAACCCTACGACCCACCCTATCTCTGTAACCTCCCCCAGCCCCTAAAACCCTCCCTATCTCTATAACCTCCTTCAAATCTACAACCCTCGCTATCTCGGTAACCTCCTCCAGACACAACAAACCTCCCTATCTCTGTAACCTCCTCCAGACCCAACACATCTATCTCTGTAAACTCCTCCAGCCCCTACAAAGCTCCCTATCTCTATAACCTCCTCCAGCCCCTTCAACCCTCTCTATCTCTGTCAACTCCTCTAGCCCCAACAACCCTCCCTATCACTGTAATCTCCTCCAGCCCCTACAACACTCACTATCTCTGTAACCTCCTCCAGCCCCCACAACCCTCCCTATCTCTGGAACCTCCTCCAGCCCCAACAAACCTCCCAATCAGTGTAACCCTCTCCAAACCCTAAAACCCTCCTTATCTCTGGATAATCCTCCTGCCCCTACAACTCTCACTGTCTCTGTAACCTCCTCCAGCTAACACAAACCTCCCTATCTCTCTAACCTCCTCCAGACCCCACAACACTCCCTATCTCTGTAACATCCTCCAGCCCCTACAACCCTCCCTATCTCTCTAAACTTCTCCTGCCCCAACAAACCTCCCTATCTCTGTAAACTCCTCCAGCCCCTACAACACTCCCTATCTCTGTGACCTCCTCATGACCCATCACTCCTCCCTATCTCTGTAATCTCCTCCAGCCCCTACACCCCTCCCTATCTCTGTAACCTCCAGCAGACCCTACACCCCTCCCTATCTCTGTAACCTCCTCCAGACCCTACAACCCTCCGAGATCTCTGCGCTCCTCCAATTCCAGCCTCTTGACCATCCCCCGATTCCCATCGCTCCACCATTGGCGGCCGTGCCTTCAGCTGCCTGGTTGTGGGGTGGGGGGGCGGCCCTGAGCTCTGGAATCCCTCCCTGAACCTCTCCAGCTCTGTCTCTCTCTCTCTCTCTCTCTCTCTCTCTCGCTTTCTTCATGATTTTAAGATGCTGCTTGAAATCCTATCGGTCACCTGTCCCTCATCCTTCCTTGTCTGGCTCAGGGTCGAACGGCTCATCTGACTCATGTTCTTCGGATGCGCCTCCTGGATGTTGCACAATGTTAAAGGCGCTATATAAATGCAGGGTGATCCGTGTTGCAGTGCTGATTGCTCCACCCATTCACCAAGCCCTGGCATTACAGAACTACCTCAGGGCTGAAACCACATGCATGTACACCCGCGCACACACACACGCACACATACACACATACACACACAGGCACACCCGCGCGCACACACACACACACACACACACATACACACACACACACACAGGCACACCCGCACACACACACACACACACACACACATACACACACACCCACACACACACACAGGCACACCCGCACACACACACAAACACACACACACACACAAACACACACACACACACACACAGGCACACCCGCACACACACACAAACACACACACACACACAAACACACACACACACACACACAGGCACACCCGCACACACACACACACACACACACACACACACACACACCCACAGGCACACCCGCACACACACACACACACACACACACACACACACACACACAGGCACACCCGCACACATAAACACACACCCGCACACACACAGGCACACCCGCGCACACACACACACAGGCACACCCGCACACACACACAAACACACACACACACACAAACACACACACACACACACAGGCACACCCGCACACACACACACACACACACACACACACACACACAGGCACACCCGCACACATACACACACACCCGCACACACACAGGCACACTCGCACACACACACCCGCACACACACACACGCACACTCACACACAGGCACACACACAGGCACACACACAGACACACACACAGACACACACGCACACAGACACACATACACACACACCGACACACAGACACACACACAGACACACACACAGACACCAAAACACACACACACACAGACACACATACCGACACAGACACAGACACAGATACACACGCACACACGCACAGACACAGACAGAGACACACACACAGACAGACACACACACATACACAGACACAGATACAGACACAGACACATATACACACACAGACAGACAAACACACACAGATACACACACAGACAAACACACACACACAGACACACACACACAGACACACACACAGACAGACACACCATTCACTCGAGCACAGGCTGCAGTCTGAGTGAGGATGAGGTTAGTCCCTGTATTGGCAGTGGGCGGTCAGCAGGGGGTAGTGCTGCACAGCATATAACAGAAAGGGAGACAGACTCTGCCACCTTCCCACACCACCAGGTGACCCAAACGGTTTCACAGCCCAAGTGAAGCACCGATTTTGCACTGTGGACACTGTTGTTACAGAGGAAAAGAGGCAGCCACTTTGCGCACAGCAAGATCCCACAAAAAGCAATGAGATAATGACCGGGATAATCGCTTCTCCATTTCAGGCACTCTGATGAAGAGATAAAAACTGGTACCAGGACACCGGGGAGAACACCCCCATCACCCGCAACCCCATCCCACCCACCACCCCCCCAACCCGTCCGCCCTCCCGCTATTGCCCCACATGGCATTTTTACACACAACCGAGATCCGGGCTTCAGTACCACCTCAAAATGGTAACTCTGACAGTGCAGCACTCACTCAGAACGGACCCTCTGAAAGTGCAGCGCTCCCTCAGTACTGACCCTCTGACAGTGCAGCACTCCCTCAGTACTGACCCTCTGACAGTGCAGCACTCCCACAGTACTGTCCCTCTGACAGTGCAGCACTCCCTCAGTACTGACCCTCCGACAGTGCAGCACTCCCTCAGTACTGACCCCCTGACAGTACAGCACTCCCTCAGTACTGAGCCTCTGACAGTGCAGCACTCCCTCAGTACTGACCCTCTGACAGTGCATCACTCCCTCAGCACTGACCATCCAACAGTGCAGCACTCCCTCAGTACTGAGCCTCTGACAGTGCAGCACTCCCTCAGTACTGACCCACGGACAGTGCAGCACTCCCTCAGTACTGACCCACCGACAGTGCAGCACTCCCTCAGTACTGACCCTCTGAGAGTGCAGCACCCCCTCAGTACTGACCCTCCGACAGTGCAGCACTCCCTCAGTACTGACCCTCCGACAGTGCAGAACTCCCTCAGTACTGACCCTCGGACAGTGCAGCACTCCCTCAGTACTGACCCTCCGACAATGCAGCACTCCGTCAGCACTGACCATCCGACAGTGCAGCACTCCCTCAGCACTGATCCTCTAACAGTGCAGCACTCCCTCAGTACTAACCCTCTGACAGTGCAGCACTCCCTCAGTACTGACCCTCCGACTGTGCAGCACTTCCTCAATACTGTGCCCCAGACAGTGCAGCACTCGCTCATTACTGACCCTCCGAAAGTGCAGCATTCCCTCAGTACTGACCCTCTGACAGTGCAGCACTCCCTCAGTACTGACCCTCTGACAGTGCAGCACTCCCTCAGTACTGACCCTACGAATGTGCAGCACTCCCTCAGTACTGAGCCTCTGACAGTGCAGAACTCCCTCAGGACTAACCCTATGACAGTACAGAACTCCCTCAGTACTGACCCTCAGACAGTGCAGCACTCCCTCAGTACTGAACATCCAAAAGTGCAGCATTCCCTCATAACTGACTCTCTGAGAGTGCAGCACTCCCTCAGTCCTGAACCTCAGACTGTGCAGCACTCCCTCATTACTGACCATCTGACAGTGCAGCACTCCCTCAGTACTGACCCTCTGACAGTGCAGCACTCCCTCAGTACTGACATTCCGACAGTGCAGCACTCCCTCAGTACTGACCCTCTGACAGTGCAGCACTCCCTCAGTACTGACCCTCTGACAGTGCAGCACTCCCTCAGTACTGACCATCCGACAGCGCAGCACTACCTCAGCACTGACCCTCTGACAGTGCAGCACTCCCTCAGTACTGACCGTCTGACAGTGCAACAGTACCTCAGTACTGACCCTCTGACAGTCCGGCACTCCCTCAGTACTGACCCTCTGACAGTGCAGCACTCATTCAGTACTGACCCTCTGACAGTGCAGCAGTCCATCAGTACTGACCGTCCGACAGTGCAACACTACCTCAGTACTGACCCTCTGACAGTGCAGCACTCCCTCAGTACGGACCCTCCGAGAGTGGGGTAATCCCTCAGTACTGACCCTCTGAAAGTGCAGCACTCCCTCAGTACTGACCCTCTGAAAGTGCAGCACTCACTCAGTACTGACCCTCTGACAGTGCAGCACTCCCTCAGTACTGACCCACCGACAGTGCAGCACTCCCTCAGTACTGACACTCCGACAGTGCAGCTCTCCCTCCGTACTGACCCTCTGACAGTGCAGCACTCCCTCTGTACTGACCCTCTGACAGTGCAGCTCTCCCTCAGTACTGACCTTCTGACAGTGCAGCTCTCCCTCTATACTGACCCTCTGACAGTGCAAATCTCCCTCCGTACTGACCCCCCGACAGTACAGCACTCCCTCAGTACTGAACCTCCTAAAGTGCAGCATTCCCTCATAACTGACTCTATGACAGTGCAGCAATTCCTCAAAGCTGACGCTCAGACAGTGCAGCATTCCCTCAGCACTGACAATCTGAGAGTACAGCACTCCCTAAGTACTTACCCTCTGACTGTGCAGCACTCCCTCAGTACTGACCCTCCGATGGCGCAGCACTCCCTCAGTACTGAGCCCCCGACAGTGCATCACTCCCCCAGTAGTGACCCTCTAACAGTGCAGCACTCCCTCAGTACTGACGCCCCGAAAGTGCAGCACACCCTCATTACTGTATCTCTGACAGTGCAGCATTCCCTCAGTACTGACCCTCTGACAGTGCAGTACTCCCTCAGTACTGACTCACCGACAGTGCGGCACTCCCTAGTTACTGACCATCCGACAGTGCAACACTCCCTCAGTACTGACCCTCTGACAGTGCAGCACTCCCTCAGCACTGACTCTCTGACAGTGTAGGACTCCCTCAGCATTGACCCTCTGACAGTGCAGCACTCCCTCAGTACTGACCCTCGGACAGTGCAGCAGTCCATTAGTACTGACCCTCTGACACTGCAGCACTCCCTCAGTATTGACCCTCTGACAATGCAGCACTCCCTCAGTACTGACCCTCTGACAGTGCAGCAGGCCCTCAGTACTGACCCTCTGACAGTGCAAGACTCCCTCTGTACTGACCATCTGACATTGCAGCACTCCCTTAGTACTGACCCTCTGAAAGTGCGGCAGTCCCTCAGTACTGACCCTCTGACAGTGCAGCACTCGCTCAGTATTGACCCGCCGACAGTGCAGCACTCCCTCATTACTGTATCTCTGACAGTGCAGCACTCCCTCAGAACTGACCCTCTGACAGTGCAGCACTCCCTCAGCACTGACCCTCTGACAGTGCAGCACTCCCTCAGCACTGACCCTCTGACAGTGCAGCACTCCCTCATTACTGACCCTATGACAGTGAAGCACGCCCTCATCAATGAGCCTCTGACAGTGCGGCACTCCCTCAGTACTGACCCTCTGACAGTGCAGTACTCCCTCAGTACTGACAATCCGACAGTGCAGCACTCCCTCACCACTGAGCCTCTGACACTGCGGCACTCCCTCAGTACTGACCCTCTGACAGTGCAGCACGCCCTCATCACTGAGCCTCTGACGGTGCGGCACTCCCTCAGTACCGACCCTCCGACAGTGCAGCACTCCCTCAGTACTGACCCTCTGACAGTGCAGCACTCCCTCAGTACTGACCCTACGAATGTGCAGCACTCCCTCAGTACTGAGCCTCTGACAGTGCAGAACTCCCTCAGGACTAACCCTATGACAGTACAGAACTCCCTCAGTACTGACCCTCAGACAGTGCAGCACTCCCTCAGTACTGAACATCCAAAAGTGCAGCATTCCCTCATAACTGACTCTCTGAGAGTGCAGCACTCCCTCAGTCCTGAACCTCAGACTGTGCAGCACTCCCTCATTACTGACCATCTGACAGTGCAGCACTCCCTCAGTACTGACCCTCTGACAGTGCAGCACTCCCTCAGTACTGACATTCCGACAGTGCAGCACTCCCTCAGTACTGACCCTCTGACAGTGCAGCACTCCCTCAGTACTGACCCTCTGACAGTGCAGCACTCCCTCAGTACTGACCATCCGACAGCGCAGCACTACCTCAGCACTGACCCTCTGACAGTGCAGCACTCCCTCAGTACGGACCCTCCGAGAGTGGGGTAATCCCTCAGTACTGACCCTCTGAATGTGCAGCACTCCCTCAGTACTGACCCTCTGAAAGTGCAGCACTCACTCAGTACTGACCCTCTGACAGTGCAGCACTCCCTCAGTACTGACCCACCGACAGTGCAGCACTCCCTCAGTACTGACGCTCCGACAGTGCAGCTCTCCCTCCGTACTGACCCTCTGACAGTGCAGCACTCCCTCTGTACTGACCCTCTGACAGTGCAGCTCTCCCTCAGTACTGACCTTCTGACAGTGCAGCTCTCCCTCTATACTGACCCTCTGACAGTGCAAATCTCCCTCCGTACTGACCCCCCGACAGTACAGCACTCCCTCAGTACTGAACCTCCTAAAGTGCAGCATTCCCTCATAACTGACTCTATGACAGTGCAGCAATTCCTCAAAGCTGACGCTCAGACAGTGCAGCATTCCCTCAGCACTGACAATCTGAGAGTACAGCACTCCCTAAGTACTTACCCTCTGACAGTGCAGCACTCCCTCAGTACTGACCCTCCGATGGCGCAGCACTCCCTCAGTACTGAGCCCCCGACAGTGCATCACTCCCCCAGTAGTGACCCTCTAACAGTGCAGCACTCCCTCAGTACTGAAGCCCCGAAAGTGCAGCACACCCTCATTACTGTATCTCTGACAGTGCAGCATTCCCTCAGTACTGACCCTCTGACAGTGCAGTACTCCCTCAGTACTGACTCACCGACAGTGCGGCACTCCCTAGTTACTGACCATCCGACAGTGCAACACTCCCTCAGTACTGACCCTCTGACAGTGCAGCACTCCCTCAGCACTGACTCTCTGACAGTGTAGGACTCCCTCAGCATTGACCCTCTGACAGTGCAGCACTCCCTCAGTACTGACCCTCGGACAGTGCAGCAGTCCATTAGTACTGACCCTCTGACACTGCAGCACTCCCTCAGTATTGACCCTCTGACAATGCAGCACTCCCTCAGTACTGACCCTCTGACAGTGCAGCAGTCCCTCAGTACTGACCCTCTGACAGTGCAAGACTCCCTCTGTACTGACCATCTGACATTGCAGCACTCCCTTAGTACTGACCCTCTGAAAGTGCGGCAGTCCCTCAGTACTGACCCTCTGACAGTGCAGCACTCGCTCAGTATTGACCCGCCGACAGTGCAGCACTCCCTCATTACTGTATCTCTGACAGTGCAGCACTCCCTCAGAACTGACCCTCTGACAGTGCAGCACTCCCTCAGCACTGACCCTCTGACAGTGCAGCACTCCCTCAGCACTGACCCTCTGACAGTGCAGCACTCCCTCATTACTGACCCTATGACAGTGCAGCACGCCCTCATCAATGAGCCTCTGACAGTGCGGCACTCCCTCAGTACTGACCCTCTGACAGTGCAGTACTCCCTCAGTACTGACAATCCGACAGTGCAGCACTCCCTCACCACTGAGCCTCTGACACTGCGGCACTCCCTCAGTACTGACCCTCTGACAGTGCAGCACGCCCTCATCACTGAGCCTCTGACGGTGCGGCACTCCCTCAGTACTGACCCTCCGACAGTGCAGCACTCCCTCAGTACTGACCCTCTGACAGTGCAGTACTCCCTCAGTACTGACAATCCGACAGTGCAGCACTCCCTCAGTACTGACCCTGTGACAGTGCAGCGCTCCCTCAGCACTTACCCGCCGACAGTGCAGCGCTCCCTCAGCACTGACATCCCGAAAGTGCAGCACTCCCTCAGTACTGACCCTCTGACAGTGCAGTACTCCCTCAGTACTGACAATCCGACAGTGCAGCACTCCCTCATTACTGACCCGATGACAGAGCAGAACTCCCTCAGTACTGACCCTATGACAGAGCAGAACTCCCACAGTGCTGACATTCCGACAGTGCAGCACTCCCTCAGCACTGACCATCAAACAGTGCAGCACTCCCTCAGTACTGAGCCTCTGACAGTGCAGCACTCCCTCAGTACTGACCCTCGGACAGTGCAGCACTCCCTCAGTACTGACCCTCTGACAGTGCAGCACTCCCTCAGCACTGACCATCCGACTGTGCAGCACTCCCTCAGTACTGACCCTCGGACAGTGCAGCACTCCCTCAGTACTGACTCCCCGACAGTGCAGCACTCCCTCAGCACTGACCATCCGACAGTGCAGCACTCCCTCAGCACTGATCCTCTAACAGTGCAGCACTCCCTCAGTACAGACCCGCAGACAGTGCAGCACATCCTCAGTACTGAACCTCCGAAAGTGCAGCTCTCCCTCAGGACTGACTCTCTGACAGTGCAGCACTCCTTCAGTACTGACCCTACGAATGTGCAGCACTGCATCAGTACTGACACTTTGACAGTGCAGCACTCCCTCAGGACTGACCCTATGACAGTGCAGAACTCACTCAGTACTGGCCCTCAGACAGTACAGCACTCCCTCAGTACTGAACCTCCGAAAGTGCAGCATTCCCTCAAAACTGACTCTCTGAAAATGCAGCACTCCCTCAGTCCTGAACCTCAGACTGTGCAGCACTCCCTCATTACTGACCATCTTACAGTGCAGCAATCCCTCTGTACTGACCCTCCGACAGTGCAGCACTCTCTCAGTACTGAACCTCTGACAGTGCAACACTCCCTCTGTACTGACCCTCTGACTGTTCAGCACTCCCTCAGTACTGACCCTTTGACAGTGCAGCACTCCCTCAGTACTGACCCTTTGACAGTGCAGCACTCCGTCAGTATTGACCCTCTGACAGTGCAGCACTCCCTCAGTACTCACCCCCCGACAGTGCAGCACTCCCTCAATACTGACCCTCTGACAGTACAGCACTCCCTCAGTACTGAACCTCCTAAAGTGCAGCATTCCCTCATAACTGACTCTATGACAGTGCAGCAATTCCTCAAAGCTGACGCTCAGACAGTGCAGCATTCCCTCATCACTGACAATCTGAGAGTACAGCACTCCCTAAGTACTTACCCTCTGACAGAGCAGCACTCCCTCAGTACTGACCCTCCGATGGCGCGGCACTCCCTCAGTACTGACCCTCTGACAGTGCAGCACTCCCTCAGAACTGACGCCCCGAAAGTGCAGCACTCCCTCATTACTGTATCTCTGACAGTGCAGCACTCCCTCAGTACTGACCCTCTGACAGTGCAACACTCCCTCTGTACTGACCCTCTGACTGTTCAGCACTCCCTCAGTACTGACCCTTTGACAGTGCAGCACTCCCTCAGTACTGACCCTTTGACAGTGCAGCACTCCGTCAGTATTGACCCTCTGACAGTGCAGCACTCCCTCAGTACTCACCCCCCGACAGTGCAGCACTCCCTCAATACTGACCCTCTGACAGTACAGCACTCCCTCAGTACTGAACCTCCTAAAGTGCAGCATTCCCTCATAACTGACTCTATGACAGTGCAGCAATTCCTCAAAGCTGACGCTCAGACAGTGCAGCATTCCCTCATCACTGACAATCTGAGAGTACAGCACTCCCTAAGTACTTACCCTCTGACAGAGCAGCACTCCCTCAGTACTGACCCTCCGATGGCGCGGCACTCCCTCAGTACTGACCCTCTGACAGTGCAGCACTCCCTCAGAACTGACGCCCCGAAAGTGCAGCACTCCCTCATTACTGTATCTCTGACAGTGCAGCACTCCCTCAGTACTGACCCTCTGACAGTGCAGTAATCCCTCAGTACTGACCCACCGACAGTGCGGCACTCACTAGTTACTGACCATCCGACAGTGCAGCACTCCCTCAGTACTGACCCTCTGACAGTGCAGCAGTCCCTCAGCACTGACCCTCTGACAGTGTAGCACTCCCTCAGCACTGACCCTCTGACAGTGCAGCACTCCCTCAGTACTGACCCTCTGACAGTGCAGCACTCCCTCAGTACTGACCCTCCGACAGTGCAGCACCCACTCAGTACTGACCCTCTGACAGTGCAACACTCCCTCAGTACTGACCCTCTGACAGTGCAGCACTCACTCAGCACTGACCATCTGACAGTGCCGCACTCCCTTAGTACTGACCCTCTGACAGTGCGGCAGTCCCTCAGTACTGACCCTCTGACAGTGCAGCACTCGCTCAGTATTGACCCCCGACATTGCAGCACTCCCTAATTACTGTATCTCTGACTGTGCAGCACTCCCTCAGCACTGACCCTCTGACAGTGCAGCACTCCCTCAGTACTGACCCTCTGACAGTGCAGCACTCCCTCATCACTGAGCCTCTGACAATGCGGCACTCCCTCAGTACTGACCCTCTGACAGTGCAGCACACCCTCATCACTGAGCCTCTGACAGTGTGGCAATCCCTCAGCACTTACCTGCCGACAGTGCAGCGCTCCCTCAGCACTGACACCCCGAAAGTGCAGCACTCCCTCAGTATTGACCCTCTGACAGTGCAGTACTCCCTCAGTACTGACAATCCGACAGTGCAGCACTCCCTCATTACTGACCTGATGACAGAGCAGAACTCCCTCAGTACTGACCCTATGACAGTGCAGAACTCCCTCAGTACTGGCCCTCAGACAGTGCAGCACTCCCTCAGTACTGAACCTCCGAAAGTGCAGCATTCCCTCATAACTGACTCTCTGACAGTGCAGCACTCCCTCACTACTGAACCTCAGACTGTGCAGCAATCCCTCATTACTGACCATCTGACAGTGCAGCAATCCCTCAGTACTGACCCTCCGACAGTGTAGCACTCCCTCAGTACTGACCCTCTGACTGTTCAGCACTCCCTCAGTACTGACCCAATAACAGTGCAGCACTCCCTCAGTACTGACCCTTTGACAGTGCAGCACTCCGTCAGTACTGACCCTCTGACAGTGCAGCACTCCCTCAGTACTGACCCTCTGACAGTGCAGCACTCCCTCAGCACTAACCATCTGACAGTGCAGCACTCCCTCAGTACTGACCCTCTGACAGTGCAGCACTCCCTCAGTATTGACCCTCCGAAAGTGCAGCACTCCCCCATTACTGTATATCTGACAGTGCAGCACTCCCTCAGCACTGAGCCTCTGACAGTGCGGCACTCCCTCAGTACTGACCCTCCGACAGTGCAGCACTCCCCCAGTATTGACCCTCTGACAGTGCAGTACTCCCTCAGTACTGACAATCCGACAGTGCAGCAATCCCCCAGTACTGACTCTCTGACAGTGCAGCACTCCCTCAGTACTGATGCTCCGACAGTGCAGCGCTCCCTCAGCACTGAACTTCAGACAGTGCAGCGCTCCCTCAGCACTGACCCCCCGAAAGTGCAGCACTCCCTCAGTACTGACCCTCTGACAGTGCAGCACTCCCTCAGTACTGACTCTCCCACAGTACTGCACTCCCTCATTACTGACCCTCTGACAGTGCTGCACTCCCTCAGTACTGACCCTCTGACAGTGCAGCACTCCCACATCACTGAGCCTCTGACAGTGCAGCACTCCCTGAGCACTGACCCTTTGAAAGTGCAGCACTCCCTCAGGACTGACCCTATGACAGAGCAGAACTCCCTCAGTACTGACATTCCGACAGTGCAGCACTCCCTCAGTACTGACCATCCAACAGTGCAGCACTCCCTCAGCACTGACCATCCGACAGTGCAGCACTCCCTCAGTACTGACCCTCGGACAGTGCAGCACTCCCTCAGTACTGAATCCCCGACAGTGCAGCACTCCCTCAGCACTGACCATCCGACAGTGCAGCACTGCCTCAGTACTGCTCCTCTAACAGTGCAGCACTCCCTCAGTACTGACCCTCTGACAGTGCAGCACTCCCCCAGTACTGACCCTCCGACTGTGCAGCACTTCCTCAATACTGTGCCCCCGACAGTGCAGCACTCCCTCATTACTGACCCTCCGAAAGTGCAGCATTCCCTCAGGACTGACCCTATGACAGTGCAGAACTCCCTCAGTACTGACCCTCAGACAGTGCAGCACTCCCTCAGTACTGAACCTCCGAAAGTGCAGCATTCCCTCATAACTGACTCTCTGACAGTGCAGCACTCCCTCACTACTGAACCTCAGACTGTGCAGCAATCCCTCATTACTGACCATCTGACAGTGCAGCAATCCCTCAGTACTGACCCTCCGACAGTGCAGCACTCCCTCAGTACTGACCCTCTGACTGTTCAGCACTCCCTCAGTACTGACCCATTAACAGTGCAGCACTCCCTCAGTACTGACCCTTTGACAGTGCAGCACTCCGTCAGTACTGACCCTCTGACAGTGCAGCACTCCCTCAGTACTGACCCTCTGACAGTGCAGCACTCCCTCAGCACTGACCATCTGACAGTGCAGCACTCCCTCAGTACTGACCCTCTGACAGTGCAGCACTCCCTCAGTATTGACCCTCCGAAAGTGCAGCACTCCCCCATTACTGTATATCTGACAGGGCAGCACTCCCTCAGTACTGACCCTCTGACAGTGCAGCACTCCCTCAGTACTGAACCCCCTACAATGCAGCACTCCCTCATTACTGACCCTCTGACAGTGCAGCACGCCCTCAGTACTGAACCTCCGACAGTGCAGCACGCCCTCAGTAATGACCATCCGACAGTGCAGCACTACCTCGTTCTGACCCTCTGACAGTGCAGCTCTCCCTCAGTACTGACCCTCCGACAGTGCAGCACTCCCTCAGTACTGACCCTCTGAAAGTGCAGCAATCGCTCAGTACTGAACATATGACAGTGCAGCACTCCCTCAGTACTGACCCTCTGACAGTGCAGCACACCCTCAGCACTGACCCTACGACAGTGCAGCACTACCTCAGTACTGACCCTCTGACTGTGCAGCACTCCCTCAGTACTGACCCTCGGACAGTGCAGCACTCCCTCAGTACTGAGCTTCTGACAGTGCAGCACTCCCTCAGTACTGACCCTCTGACAGTGCAGAACACCCTCAGTACTGACCCCATGACAGTGCAGCACACCCTCAGTACTGACCATCCGACAGTGCAGCACTCCCTCAGTACTGACCCTCTGACAGTGCAGCACTCCATCAGTACTGACCCTCAGACAGTGCAGCGCTCCCTAAGTACTGAACCCCCAACAGTGCAGCACTCCCTCAGTACTGACCTTCTGACAGTGCGGCACTCCATTATTACTGATCCTCCGAAAGTGCAGCATTCCCTCATAAATGACTCTCTGACAGTGCAGCACTCCTTCAGTACTGACACTCCGACAGTGCATCAATCCCTCAGCACTGACCCTCCGACAGTGAAGCACTCCCTCAGTACTGACCCTCTGACAGTGCAGCACTCCCTCAGTACTGACCCTCTGACAGTGCACCGCACACCGCTCAGTACTGACTCTCCTGACAGTGCAGCACTCCCTCAGTACTGATCCTCTAACAGTGCAGCAACCCCTCAGTACTGACCCTCTGACAGTGCAGCAATCCCTCCGTACTGACCCTCCGACGGTGCAACACACCATCAGTCCTGAACCTCTCACAGTTCCGCACCCGCTCAGTACTGATCCTCTGACAGTGCCGCACTCCCTCAGTACTGACCCTCTGACAGTGCAGCGCTCCCTCAATGCTGACACAATGACAGTGCAGCACTCCCTCATTACTGACACTCCGACAGTGCAGCACTCCCTCAGTACTGACCTTCTGACAGTTCAGCACTCCCTTAGTACTCACCCTCCGACAGTGCATCACACCATCTCTCCTGAACCTCCGACTGTGCAGCACTCCCTCAGTGCTGAACCTCTGGCAGTGCAGCACTCCCTCAGTACTGTCCCTCTGACAGTGTAGCACACCCTCAGTACTAACCCTCCGAGAGTGCAACACACCATCAGTCCTGAACCTCCGACTGTGCAGCAGTCCCTCAGTTCTGACCCTCTGACAGTGCAGCACTCCCTCAGTACTGACCGTACGAAAGTGCAGCACTCCCTCAGTACTGACACTTTGACAGTGCAGCACTCCCTCAGGACTGACCCTCCGACAGTGCAGCACTCCCTCAGTACTGACCCTCTGACAGTGCAGCACACCCTCACTACTGACTCTCCGACACTGCAGCACTCCCTCAGCACTGATCCTCTAACAGTGCAGCACTCCCTCAGTACTGACCCTCTGACAGGGCAGCACTCCCTCAGTACTGAACCCCCTACAATGCAGCACTCCCTCATTACTGACCCACTGACAGTGCAGCACGCCCTCAGCACTGAACCTCCGACAGTGCAGCACGCCCTCAGTAATGACCATTCGACAGTGCAGCACTCCCTCGTTCTGACCCTCTGACAGTGCAGCACTCCCTCAGTACTGACCCTCTGAAAGTGCAGCTATCGCTCAGTACTGAACATATGACAGTGCAGCACTCCCTCAGTACTGACCCTCTGACAGTGCAGCACTCCCTCAGTACTGACCCTCTGACAGTGCAGCACTCCATCAGTACTGACCCTCAGACAGTGCAGCACTCCCTCAGTACTGAACCCCCAACAGTGCAGCACTCCCTCTGTACTGACCTTCTGACAGTGCGGCACTCCATTATTACTGATCCTCCGACAGTGCAGCACTCCCTCAGCACTGACCCTACGACAGTGCAGCACTACCTCAGTACTGACCCTCTGACAGTGCAGCACTCCCTCAGTACTGACCCTCGGACAGTGCAACACTCCCTCAGTACTGAGCTTCTGACAGTGCAGCACTCCCTCATTACTGACCCTCTGACAGTGCAGAACACCCTCAGTACTGACCCCATGACAGTGCAGCACTCCCTCAGTACTGACCCTCTGACAGTGCAGCACTCCCTCAGTACTGACCCTCTGACAGTGCAGCACTCCCTCAGTACTGACCCCCAACAGTTCAGCACTCCCTCAGTACTGATCTTCTGACAGTGCGGCACTTCATTATTACTAATCCTCCGACAGTGTAGCACTCCCTCAGCACTGACACTACGACAGTGCAGCACTACCTCAGTACTGACCCTCTGACAGTGCAGCACTCCCTCAGTACTGACCCTCCGACAGTGCAGCACTCCCTCAGTACTGACCATCAGACAGTGCAGCACTCCCTCAGGACTGACCCTTTGACAGTGCAGCACTCCCTCAGGACTGACCTCCGAAAGTGCAGCATTCCCTCATAACTGACTCTATGACAGTGCAGCACTCCCTCAATGCTGACACTATGACAGTGCAGCACTCCCTCAGTACTGACCATCTGACAGTGCAGCACTCCCTCAGTACTGACCCTCCGACAGTGCAACACACCATCAGTCCTGAACCTCCGACTGTGCAGCACTCCCTCAGTACTGACCCTCCGAGAGTGCAATACACCATCAGTCCTGAACCTCCGACTGTGCAGCACTCCCTCAGTACTAACCCTCCGAGAGTGCAATAAACCATCAGTCCTGAACCTCCGACTGCGCAGCACTCCCTCAGAACTGACCCTCTGACAGTGCAGCACTCCCTCAGTACTGACCCTAGAACAGCGCAACACACCATCAGTCCTGAACCTCTGACAGTGCCGCTCTCCCTCAGTACTTACCCTCTGACAGTGGCGCACTCCCTCAGCACTGACCCTTTGACAGTGCAGCTCTCCCTCAGCACTGATCCTCTAAAAGTGCAGCACTCCCTCAGTACTGACCCTCTGACAATGCAGCACTCCCTCAGTACTGACCCTCTGACTGTGCAGCACTTCCTCAATACTGTGCCCCCGACAGTGCAGCACTCCCTCAGTACTGACCCTCCGACAGTGCAGCACTCCCTCAGTACTGACCCTCCGACAGTGCAGCACTCCCTCAATGCTGACACAATGACAGTGCTGCACTCCCTCAGTACTGACACTCAGACAGTGCAGCACTCCCTCAGTACTGACCTTCTGACAGTGCAGCACGCCCTCAGTACTCACCCTCCGACAATGCATCACACCATCTGTCCAGAAACTCCGACTGTGCAGCACTCCCTCAGTGCTGAACCTCTGAAAGTGCAGCACTCCCTCAGTACTGACCCTCTGACAGTATAGCACACCCTCAGTACAGACCCTCCGAGAGTGCAACACACCATCAGTCCTCAACCTCCGACTGTGCAGCACTCCCTCAGGACTGACCCTCCGAAAGTGCAGCACTCCCTCAGTACTGACCCTCTGACAGTGCAGCACACCCTCACTACTGACTCTCCGACAGTGCAGCACTCCCTCAGCACTGATCCTCTAACAGTGCAGCACTCCCTCAGTACTGACCCCCCTACAATGCAGCACTCCCTCAGTACTGACACTCCGACAGTGCAGCATTCCCTCAGTAATTACCCTCCGACAGTGCAGCACTCCCTCAGTACTGACCCTCTGACAGTGCAGCACTCCCTCAGTAATGACCCTCTGACAGTGCAGCACTCCCTCAGTACTGACCCTCTGACAGTGCAGCACTCCCTCATTACTGACCTTCTGACAGTGCAGCACTCCCTCAGGACTGACCCTATGACAGTGCAGCACTCCCTCAGGACTGACCCTCTGACAGTGCAGCACTCCCTCAGTACTGACACTCCGACAGTGCAACACACCATCAGTCCTGAAACTCCGACTGTGCAGCACTCCCTCAGTGCTGAACATCTGACAGTGCAGCACTCCCTCAGTACTGACCCTCTGACAGTGCAGCACTCCCTCAGTACTGACCTCCCTTCAATGCAGCACTCCCTCATTACTGACCCTCTGGCAGTGCAGCACTCCCTCAGTACTGACCCTTTGACAGTGCTGCTCTCCCTCAGCACTGATCCTCTAACAGTGCAGCACTCCCTCAGTACTGACCCTCTGACAGGGCAGCACTCCCTCAGTACTGAACCCCCTACAATGCAGCACTCCCTCATTACTGACCCACTGACAGTGCAGCACGCCCTCAGCACTGAACCTCCGACAGTGCAGCACGCCCTCAGTAATGACCATTCGACAGTGCAGCACTCCCTCGTTCTGACCCTCTGACAGTGCAGCACTCCCTCAGTACTGACCCTCTGAAAGTGCAGCTATCGCTCAGTACTGAACATATGACAGTGCAGCACTCCCTCAGTACTGACCCTCTGACAGTGCAGCACTCCCTCAGTACTGACCCTCTGACAGTGCAGCACTCCATCAGTACTGACCCTCAGACAGTGCAGCACTCCCTCAGTACTGAACCCCCAACAGTGCAGCACTCCCTCTGTACTGACCTTCTGACAGTGCGGCACTCCATTATTACTGATCCTCCGACAGTGCAGCACTCCCTCAGCACTGACCCTACGACAGTGCAGCACTACCTCAGTACTGACCCTCTGACAGTGCAGCACTCCCTCAGTACTGACCCTCGGACAGTGCAACACTCCCTCAGTACTGAGCTTCTGACAGTGCAGCACTCCCTCATTACTTACCCTCTGACAGTGCAGAACACCCTCAGTACTGACCCCATGACAGTGCAGCACTCCCTCAGTACTGACCCTCTGACAGTGCAGCACTCCATCAGTACTGACCCTCAGACAGTGCAGCGCTCCCTCAGTACTGAACCCCCAACAGTTCAGCACTCCCTCAGTACTGATCTTCTGACAGTGCGGCACTTCATTATTACTAATCCTCCGACAGTGTAGCACTCCCTCAGCACTGACACTACGACAGTGCAGCACTACCTCAGTACTGACCCTCTGACAGTGCAGCACTCCCTCAGTACTGACCCTCCGACAGTGCAGCACTCCCTCAGTACTGACCATCAGACAGTGCAGCACTCCCTCAGGACTGACCCTTTGACAGTGCAGCACTCCCTCAGGACTGACCTCCGAAAGTGCAGCATTCCCTCATAACTGACTCTATGACAGTGCAGCACTCCCTCAATGCTGACACTATGACAGTGCAGCACTCCCTCAGTACTGACCATCTGACAGTGCAGCACTCCCTCAGTACTGACCCTCCGACAGTGCAACACACCATCAGTCCTGAACCTCCGACTGTGCAGCACTCCCTCAGTACTGACCCTCCGAGAGTGCAATACACCATCAGTCCTGAACCTCCGACTGTGCAGCACTCCCTCAGTACTAACCCTCCGAGAGTGCAATAAACCATCAGTCCTGAACCTCCGACTGCGCAGCACTCCCTCAGAACTGACCCTCTGACAGTGCAGCACTCCCTCAGTACTGACCCTAGAACAGCGCAACACACCATCAGTCCTGAACCTCTGACAGTGCCGCTCTCCCTCAGTACTTACCCTCTGACAGTGGCGCACTCCCTCAGCACTGACCCTTTGACAGTGCAGCTCTCCCTCAGCACTGATCCTCTAAAAGTGCAGCACTCCCTCAGTACTGACCCTCTGACAATGCAGCACTCCCTCAGTACTGACCCTCTGACTGTGCAGCACTTCCTCAATACTGTGCCCCCGACAGTGCAGCACTCCCTCAGTACTGACCCTCCGACAGTGCAGCACTCCCTCAGTACTGACCCTCCGACAGTGCAGCACTCCCTCAATGCTGACACAATGACAGTGCTGCACTCCCTCAGTACTGACACTCAGACAGTGCAGCACTCCCTCAGTACTGACCTTCTGACAGTGCAGCACGCCCTCAGTACTCACCCTCCGACAATGCATCACACCATCTGTCCAGAAACTCCGACTGTGCAGCACTCCCTCAGTGCTGAACCTCTGAAAGTGCAGCACTCCCTCAGTACTGACCCTCTGACAGTATAGCACACCCTCAGTACAGACCCTCCGAGAGTGCAACACACCATCAGTCCTCAACCTCCGACTGTGCAGCACTCCCTCAGGACTGACCCTCCGAAAGTGCAGCACTCCCTCAGTACTGACCCTCTGACAGTGCAGCACACCCTCACTACTGACTCTCCGACAGTGCAGCACTCCCTCAGCACTGATCCTCTAACAGTGCAGCACTCCCTCAGTACTGACCCCCCTACAATGCAGCACTCCCTCAGTACTGACACTCCGACAGTGCAGCATTCCCTCAGTAATTACCCTCCGACAGTGCAGCACTCCCTCAGTACTGACCCTCTGACAGTGCAGCACTCCCTCAGTACTGACCCTCTGACAGTGCAGAACACCCTCAGTACTGACCCTTTGACAGTGCAGCACTCCCTCATTACTGACCTTCTGACAGTGCAGCACTCCCTCAGGACTGACCCTATGACAGTGCAGCACTCCCTCAGGACTGACCCTCTGACAGTGCAGCACTCCCTCAGTACTGACACTCCGACAGTGCAACACACCATCAGTCCTGAAACTCCGACTGTGCAGCACTCCCTCAGTGCTGAACATCTGACAGTGCAGCACTCCCTCAGTACTGACCCTCTGACAGTGCAGCACTCCCTCAGTACTGACCCCCCTTCAATGCAGCACTCCCTCATTACTGACCCTCTGGCAGTGCAGCACTCCCTCAGTACTGACCCTTTGACAGTGCTGCTCTCCCTCAGCACTGATCCTCTAACAGTGCAGCACTCCCTCAGTACTGACCCTCCGACTGTGCAGCACTTCCTCAATACTGCGCCCCCGACAGTGCAGCACTCCCTCAGTACTGACCCTTCGAGAGTGCAGCACTCCCTCAGTACTGACCCTCCGACAGTGCAGCACTCCCTCAGTACTCACCCTCCGACAGTGCATCACAACATATGTCCTGAACCTCCGACTGTGCAGCACTCCCTCAGTGCTGAACCTCTGACAGTGCAGCACTCCCTCAGTACTGACCCTCTGACAGTGCAGCACACCCTCAGTACTGACCCTCCGAGAGTGCAACACACCATCAGTCCTGAACCTCCGACTGTGCAGCACTCCCTCAGTTCTGAACCTCTGACAGTGCAGCACTCCCTCAGTACTGACCGTACGAAAGTGCAGCACTCCCTCAGTACTGACACTTTGACAGTGCAGCACAACCCTCAGGGCTGACCCTCCGACAGTGCAGCACTCCCTCAGTACTGACCCTCTGACAGTGCAGCACACACTCACTAATGACTCTCCGACAGTGAAGCACTCCCTCAGCACTGATCCTCGAACAGTGCACCTTTCCCTCAGTACTGACCCTCTGACAGTGCAGCACTCCCTCAGTACTGACCCTCCGACAGTGCAGCACGCCCTCAGTAATGACCCTCCGACAGTGCAGCACTCCCTCAGTACTGACCCTCTGACAGTGCAGCACTCCCTCAGTACTGACCCTATGACAGTGCAGCACTCCCTCAGTACTGACCCTCAGACAGTGCAGCACTCCCTCAGTACTGAACCTCCGAAAGTGCAGCACTCCTTCAGTACTGACCATGAGACAGTGCAACACTCCCTCAGGACTGACCCTCTGACAGTGCAGCACTCCCTCAGTACTGACACTTCGACAGTGCAACACACCATCAGTCCTGAAACTCCGACTGTGCAGCACGTCCTCAGTGCTGAACCTCTGACAGTGCAGCACTCCCTCAGTACTGACCCTCTGACAGTGCAGCACTCCCTCAGTACTGACCCTCTGATAGTGCAGCACTCCCTCAGTACTGACCCTCCGAGAGTGCACACACCATCAGTACTGACACTTTGACAGTGCAGCACTCCCTCAGGACTGACCCTATGACAGTGCAGAGCTCCCTCAGTACTGGCCTTCAGACAGTGCAGCACTCCCTCAGTATTGAACCTCCGACAGTGCAGCATTCCCTCATAACTGACTCTCTGACAGTGCAGCACTCCTTCAGTACTGACACTCCGACAGTGCATCAATCCCTCAGCACTGACCCTCCGACAGTGCAGCACTCCCTCTGTACTGACACTCTGACAGTGCAGCACTCCCTCAGTACTGACCCTCTGACAGTGCAGCACACCCTCAGTACTGACTCTCCGACAGTGCAGCACTCCCTCAGTACTGATCCTCTAACAGTGCAGCACTACCTCAGTACTGACCCTCTGACAGTGCAGCACTCCCTCCGTACTGACCCTCCGACGGTGCAACACACCATCAGTACTGAACCTCTGAGAGTTCCGCACCCCCTCAGTACTGACCCTCTGACAGTGCCGCACTCCCTCAGGCCTGACCCTCTGACAGTGCAGCACTCCCTCAGTACTGACCTTTTGACCTTGCAGCTCTCCCTCAGCACTGATCCTCTAACAGTGCAGCACTCCCTCAGTACTGACCCTCTGACAGTGCAGCACTCCCTCCGTACTGACCCTCCGACGGTGCAACACACCATCAGTCCTGAACCTCTGAGAGTTCCGCACCCCCTCAGTACTGACCCTCCGACTGTGCAGCACTTCCTCAATACTGTGCCCCCGACAGTGCAGCACTCCCTCAGTACTGACCCTCCGACAGTGCAACACTCCCTCAGTACTGAACATATGACAGTGCAGCACTCCCTCAGTACTGAACCTATGACAGTGCAGCACTCTCTCAGTACTGACCCTCGGACAGTGCAGCACTCCCTCAATTCTGAACCTCCGAAAGTGCAGCATTCCCTCAGTACTGACTCTATGACAGTGCAGCACTCCCTCAGTACTGGCCATCTGACAGTGCAGCACTCCCTCAGTACTGACCCTCCGACAGTGCAGCACTCCCTCAGTACTGACCCTCTGAGAGTGCAACACTCCCTCAGTACTGACCCTCTGACAGTGCAGCACTCCCTCAGTACTGACCCTCTGACAGTGCAGCACTCCCTCATTGCTGACCCTCTGACAGTGCAGCACTCCCTCAGGAATGACCTTATGACAGTGCAGTACTCCCTCAGTACTGACCCTCAGACAGTGCAGCACTCGCTCAGTACTGAACCTCCGAAAGTGCAGCACTCCCTCAGTACTGACACTGTGACAGTGCAGCACTCCCTCAGGACTGACCCTCTGACAGTGAAGCACTCCCTCAGTACTGACACTCCGACAGTGCAACACACCATCAGTCCTGAAACTCCGACTGTGCAGCATTCCCTCAGTGCTGAACCTCTGACAGTGCAGCACTCCCTCAGTACTGACCCTCTGACAGTGCAGCACTCCCTCAGTACTGACCCCATGACAGTGCAGCACACCCTCAGTACTGACCATCCAACAGTGCAGCACTCCCTCAGTACTGACCCTCTGACAGTGCAGCACTCCATCAGTACTGACCCTCAGACAGTGCAGCACTCCCTCAGTACTGAACCCCCAACAGTGCAGCACTCCCTCAGTACTGACCTTCTGACAGTGCGGCACTCCATTAGTAGTGATCCTCCGACAGTGCAGCACTCCCTCAGCACTGACCCTACGACAGTGCAGCACTTCCACAGTACTGACCCTCTGACAGTGCAGCACTCCCTCAGTACTGACCCTCGGACAGTGCAGCACTCCCTCAGTACTGAGCTTCTGACAGTGCAGCACTCCCTCAGTACTGACCCTCTGACAGTGCAGAACACCCTCAGTACTGACCCCATGACAGTGCAGCACACCCTCAGTACTGACCATCCGACAGTGCAGCACTCCCTCAGTACTGACCCTCTGACAGTGCAGCACTCCATCAGTACTGACCCTCAGACAGTGCAGCACTCCCTCAATACTGAACCCCAACAGTGCAGCACTTCCTCAGTACTGACCTTCTGACAGTGCGGCACTCCATTATTACTGATCCTCCGACAGTGCAGCACTCCCTCAGCACTGTCCCTACGACAGTGCAGCACTACCTCAGTACTGACCCTCCGACGGTGCAACACACCATCAGTCCTGAACCTCAGACAGTTCCGCACCCCCTCAGTACTGACCCTCTGACAGTGCAGCACTCCCTCAGTACTGACCCTCTGACAGTGCAGCACTCCCTCAGTACTGAACTTTTGACAGTACAGCTCTCCCTCAGCACTGATCCTCTAACAGTGCAGCACTCCCTCAGTACTGACCCTCTGATAATGCAGCACTCCCTCAGTACTGACCCTCCCACTGTGCAGCACTTCCTCAATACTGTGCCCCCGACAGTGCAGCACTCCCTCAATGCTGACACAATGACAGTGCAGCACTCCCTCATTACTGACACTCCGACAGTGAAGCACTCCCTCAGTACTGACCTTCTGACAGTGCAGCACTCCCTTAGTACTCACCCTCCGACAGTGCATCACACCATCTGTCCTGAACCTCCGACTGTGCAGCACTCCCTCAGTGCTGAACCTCTGGCAGTGCAGCACTCCCTCAGTACTGACCCTCTGACAGTGCAGCAAACCCTCAGTACTGACCCTCCGAGAGTGCAACACATCATCAGTCCTGAACCTCCGACTGTGCAGCAAACCCTCAGTTCTGACCCTCTTACAGTGCAGCACTCCCTCAGTACTGACCGTACGAAAGTGCAGCACTCCCTCAGTACTGACACTTTGACAGTGCAGCACTGCCTCAGGACTGACCCTCCGACAGTGCAGCACTCCCTCAGCACTGATCCTCTAACAGTGCAGCACTCCCTCAGTACTGACCCTCTGACAGTGCAGCACTCCCTCAGTACTGAACACCCTACAATGCAGCACTCCCTCATTACTGACCTTCTGACAGTGCAGCACGCCCTCAGTACTGACCCTCCGTCAGTGCAACACTCCCTCATACTGACCCTCTGACAGTGCAGCTCTCCCTCAGTACTGACACTCCGACAGTGCAGCACTCCCTCAGTACTGACCCTCTGAAAGTGCAGCAATCGCTCAGTACTGAACATATGACAGTGCAGCACTCCCTCAGTACTGACCATCTGACAGTGCAGCACTCCCTCAGTACTGAACCTATGACAGTGCAGCACTCTCTCAGTACTGACCCTCGGACAGTCCAGCACTCCCTCAGTACTGACCCTCTGACAGTACAGCACACCCTCAGTACTGACCCTCCGAGAGTGCAACACACCATCAGTCCTGAACCTCCGACTGTGCAGCACTCCCTCAGTTCTGACCCTCTGACAGTGCAGCACTCCCTCAGTACTGACCCTCTGACAGTGCAGCACTCCATCAGTACTGACCCTCAGACAGTGCAGCACTCCCTCAGTACTGAACCCCCAACATTGCAGCACTCCCTCAGTACTGACCTTCTGACAGTGCAGCACTCCATCAGTACTGACCCTCAGACAGTGCAGCACTCCCTCAGTACTGAACCCCCAACAGTGCAGCACTCCCTCAGTACTGACCATCTGACAGTGCAGCACTCCCTCAATACTGACCCTCCGACAGTGCAGCACTCCCTCAGTACTGACCCTCTGACAGTGCAACACTCCCTCTGTACTGACCCTCTGACAGCGCAGCACTCCTCAGTACTGACACTCTGACAGTGCAGCTCTCCCTCAGTACTGACCCTCTGACAGTGCTGCATTCCCTCAGTACTGACCCTCTGACAGTGCATCATTCCCTCAGTACTGACCCTCCGACAGTGCATCACACCATCTGTCCTGAACCTCCGACTGTGCAGCACTCCCTCAGTGCTGAACCTCTGACAGTGCAGCACTCCCTCAGTACTGACCCTCTGACAGTGCAGCACACCCTCAGTACTGACCCTCCGAGAGTGCAACACACCATCAGTCCTGAACCTCCGACTGTGCAGCACTCCCTCATTTCTGACCCTCTGACAGTGCAGCACTCCCTCAGTACTGACCGTACGAAAGTGCAGCACTCCCTCAGTACTGACACTTTGACAGTGCAGCACTCCCTCAGGACTGACCCTCCGACAGTGCAGCACTCCCTCAGTACTGACCCTCTGACAGTGCAGCACACCCTCACTACTGACTCTCCGACAGTGCAGCACTCCCTCAGCACTGATCCTCTAACAGTGCAGCACTCCCTTAGTACTGACCCTCTGACAGTGCAGCACTCCCTCAGTACTGAACCCCCTACAATGCAGCACTTCCTCATTACTGACCCTCTGACAGTGCAGCACGCCTTCAGTACTGACCCTCTGACAGTGCAGCACTCCCTCAGTAATAACCCTCTGAAAGGGCAGCACTCTCTCAGTACTGACCCTCGGACAGTGCAGCACTCCCTCAGTACTGAGCTTCTGACAGTGCAGCACTCCCTCTGTACTGACACTCTGAAAGTGCAGAACACCCTCAGTACTGACCCCATGACAGTGCAGCACACCCTCAGTACTGACCCTCTGACAGTGCAGCACTCCATCAGTACTGACCCTCAGACAGTGCAGCACTCCCTCAGTACTGACACTTTGACAGTGCAGCACTCCCTCAGGACTGACCCTCCGACAGTGCAGCACTCCCTCAGTACTGACCCTCTGACAGTGCAGCACACCCTCACTACTGACTCTCCGACAGTGCAGCACTCCCTCAGCACTGATCCTCTAACAGTGCAGCACTCCCTTAGTACTGACCCTCTGACAGTGCAGCACTCCCTCAGTACTGAACCCCCTACAATGCAGCACTTCCTCATTACTGACCCTCTGACAGTGCAGCACGCCTTCAGTACTGACCCTCTGACAGTGCAGCACTCCCTCAGTAATAACCCTCTGAAAGGGCAGCACTCTCTCAGTACTGACCCTCGGACAGTGCAGCACTCCCTCAGTACTGAGCTTCTGACAGTGCAGCACTCCCTCTGTACTGACACTCTGACAGTGCAGAACACCCTCAGTACTGACCCCATGACAGTGCAGCACACCCTCAGTACTGACCCTCTGACAGTGCAGCACTCCATCAGTACTGACCCTCAGACAGTGCAGCACTCCCTCAGTACTGACCCTCTGACAGTGCAGCACTCCATCAGTACTGACCCTCAGACAGTGCAGCACTCCCTCAGTACTGAACCCCCAACAGTGCAGCACTCCCTCAGTACTGACCTTCTGACAGTGCGGCACTCCATTAGTAGTGATCCTCCGACAGTGCAGCACTCCCTCAGCACTGACCCTACGACAGTGCAGCACTTCCACAGTACTGACCCTCTGACAGTGCAGCACTCCCTCAGTACTGACCCTCGGACAGTGCAGCACTCCCTCAGTACTGAGCTTCTGACAGTGCAGCACTCCCTCTGTACTGACCCTCTGACAGTGCAGAACACCCTCAGTACTGACCCCATGACAGTGCAGCACACCCTCAGTACTGACCATCCGACAGTGCAGCACTCCCTCAGTACTGACCCTCTGACAGTGCAGCACTCCATCAGTACTGACCCTCAGACAGTGCAGCACTCCCTCAGTACTGAACCCCAACAGTGCAGCACTTCCTCAGTACTGACCTTCTGACAGTGCGGCACTCCATTATTACTGATCCTCCGACAGTGCAGCACTCCCTCAGCACTGTCCCTACGACAGTGCAGCACTACCTCAGTACTGACCCTCCGACGGTGCAACACACCATCAGTCCTGAACCTCAGACAGTTCCGCACCCCCTCAGTACTGACCCTCTGACAGTGCCGCACTCCCTCAGTACTGACCCTCTGACAGTGCAGCACTCCCTCAGTACTGACCCTATGACAGTGCAGCTCTCCCTCAGCACTGATCCTCTAACAGTGCAGCACTCCCTCAGTACTGACCCTCTGATAATGCAGCACTCCCTCAGTACTGACCCTCCGACTGTGCAGCACTTCCTCAATACTGTGCCCCCGACAGTGCAGCACTCCCTCAATGCTGACACAATGACAGTGCAGCACTCCCTCATTACTGACACTCCGACAGTGAAGCACTCCCTCAGTACTGACCTTCTGACAGTGCAGCACTCCCTTAGTACTCACCCTCCGACAGTGCATCACACCACCTGTCCTGAACCTCCGACTGTGCAGCACTCCCTCAGTGCTGAACCTCTGGCAGTGCAGCACTCCCTCAGTACTGACCCTCTGACAGTGCAGCACAGCCTCAGTACTGACCCTCCGAGAGTGCAACACACCATCAGTCCTGAACCTCCGACTGTGCAGCACTCCCTCAGTTCTGACCCTCTTACATGCAGCACTCCCTCAGTACTGACCGTACGAAAGTGCAGCACTCCCTCAGTACTGACACTTTGACAGTGCAGCACTGCCTCAGGACTGACCCTCCGACAGTGCAGCACTCCCTCAGCACTGATCCTCTAACAGTGCAGCACTCCCTCAGTACTGAACACCCTACAATGCAGCACTCCCTCATTACTGACCTTCTGACAGTGCAGCACGCCCTCAGTACTGACCCTCCGTCAGTGCAGCACGCCCTCAGTAATGACCATCCGACAGTGCAGCACTCCCTCATACTGACCCTCTGACAGTGCAGCTCTCCCTCAGTACTGACCCTCCGACAGTGCAGCACTCCCTCAGTACTGACCCTCTGAAAGTGCAGCAATCGCTCAGTACTGAACATATGACAGTGCAGCACTCCCTCAGTACTGACCATCTGACAGTGCAGCACTCCCTCAGTACTGAACCTATGACAGTGCAGCACTCTCTCAGTACTGACCCTCGGACAGTCCAGCACTCCCTCAGTACTGACCCTCTGACAGTGCAGCACACCCTCAGTACTGACCCTCCGAGAGTGCAACACACCATCAGTCCTGAACCTCCGACTGTGCAGCACTCCCTCAGTTCTGACCCTCTGACAGTGCAGCACTCCCTCAGTAATGACCGTACGAAAGTGCAGCACTCCCTCAGTACTGACACTTTGACAGTGCAGCACTCCCTCAGGACTGACCCTCCGACAGTGCAGCACTCCCTCAGTACTGACCCTCTGACAGTGCAGCACACCCTCACTACTGACTCTCCGACAGTGCAGCACTCCCTCAGCACTGATCCTCTAACAGTGCAGCACTCCCTCAGTTTTGACCCTCTGACAGTGCAGCACTCCCTCAGTACTGAACCCCCTACAATGCAGCACTTCCTCATTACTGACCCTCTGACAGTGCAGCACGCCCTCAGTACTGACCCTCCGACAGTGCAGCACGCCCTCAGTAATGACCATCCGACAGTGCAGCACTCCCTCGTACTGACCCTCTGACAGTGCAGCTCTCCCTCAGTACTGACCCTCCGACAGTGCAGCACTCCCTCAGTACTGACCCTCTGAATGTGCAGCAATCGCTCAGTACTGAACATATGACAGTGCAGCACTCCCTCTGTACTGACCCTCTGACAGTGCAGAACACCCTCAGTACTGACCCCATGACAGTGCAGCACTCCATCAGTACTGACCCTCAGACAGTGCAGCAGTCCCTCAGTACTGACCTTCTGACAGTGCGGCACTCCATTATTACTGATCCTCCGACAGTGCAGCACTCCCTCAGCACTGACCCTACGACAGTGCAGCACTCCCTTAGTACTGACCCTCTGACAGTGCAGCACTCCCTCAGTACTGACCCTCCGACAGTGCAGCACTCCCTCAGTACTGACCCTCAGACACTGCAGCACTCCCTCAGGACTGACCCTTTGACAGTGCAGCACTCCCTCAGGACTGAACCTCCGAAAGTGCAGCATTCCCTCAAAACTGACTCTATGACAGTGCAGCACTCCCTCAATGCTGACACTATGACAGTGCAGCACTCCCTCAGTACTAACCATCTGACAGTGCAGCAATCCCTCAGTACTGACCCTCCGACAGTGCAACACACCATCAGTCCTGAACCTCCGACTGTGCAGCACTCCCTCAGTACTGACCCTCCGAGAGTACAATACACCATCAGTCCTGAACCTCCGACCGTGCAGCACTCCCTCAGTACTAACCCTCCGAGAGTGCAATAAACCATCAGTCCTGAACCTCCGACTGCGCAGCACTCCCTCAGACCTGACCCTCTGACAGTGCAGCACGCCCTCAGTACTGACCCTTGAACAAGGGCAACACATCATCAGTCCTGAAACTCTGACAGTGCCGCTCCCCCTCAGTACTTACCCTCTGACAGTGGCGCACTCCCTCAGTACTGACCCTTTGACAGTGCAGCTCTCCCTCAGCACTGATCCTCTGACAATGCAGCACTCCCTCAGTACTGACCCTCCGACTGTGCAGCAATTTCTCAATACTTTGCCCCCGACAGTGCAGCACTCCCTCAGTACTGACCCTCCGACAGTGCAGCACTCCCTCAGTACTGACCCTCCGACAGTGCAGCACTCCCTCAATGCTGACAAAATGACAGTGCAGCACTCCCTCAGTACTGACACTCCGACAGTGCAGCACTCCCTCAGTACTGAACTTCTGACAGTGCAGCACGCCCTCAGTACTCACCCTCCGACAATGCATCACACCATCTGTCCTGAAACTCCAACTGTGCAGCACACCCTCAGTGCTGAACCTCTGACAGTGCAGCACTCCCTCAGTACTGACCCTCTGACAGTGTAGCACACCCTCAGTACAGACCCTCCGAGAGTGCAACACACCATCAGTCCTGAACCTCCGACTCTGCAGCACTCCCTCAGGACTGACCCTCCGAAAGTGCAGCACTCCCTCAGTACTGACCCTCTGACAGTGCAGCACACCCTCAGTACTGACCCTCCGACAGTGCATCACTCCCTCAGTACTGAACCTCTGACAGTTCAGCACACTCTCACTACTGACTCTCCGACAGTGCAGCACTCCCTCAGCACTGATCCTCTAACAGTGCAGCACTCCCTCAGTACTGACCCCCCTACAATGCAGCATTCCCTCAGCACTGACACTCCGACAGTGCAGCACGCCCTCAGTAATTACCCTCCGACAGTGCAGCACTACCTCATTTCTGACCCTCTGAAAGTGCAGCACTCCCTCAGTACTGACCGTACGAAAGTGCAGCACTCCCTCAGTACTGACACTTTGACAGTGCAGCACAACCCTCAGGACTGACCCTCCGACAGTGCAGCACTCCCTCAGTACTGACCCTCTGACAGTGCAGCACACCCTCACTACTGACTCTCCGACAGTGCAGCATGCCCTCAGTAATGACCCTCCGACAGTGCAGATCTCCCTCAGTACTGACCCACTGACAGTGCAGCACTCCCTCAGTACTGACCCTCTGACAGTGCAGCACTCCCTCATTACTGATCCTCTGACAGTGCAGCACTCCCTCAGTACTGACCCTATGACAGTGCAGCACTCCCTCAGTACTGACCCTCAGACAGTGCAGCTCTCCCTCAGTACTGAACCTCCGAAAGTGCAGCACTCCCTAAGTACTGACCCTGAGAAAGTGCAGCACTCCCTCAGGACTGACCCTCTGACAGTGCAGCAATCCCTCAGTACTGACACTTCGACAGTGCAACACACCATCAGTCCTGAAACTCCGACTGTGCAGCACGCCCTCAGTGCTGAACCTCTGACAGTGCAGCACTCCCTCAGTACTGACCCTCTGACAGTGCAGCACTCCCTCAGTACTGACACTCCGACAGTGCAGCACGCCCTCAGTACTCACCCTCCGACAATGCATCACACCATCTGTCCTGAAACTCCGACTGTGCAGCACTCCCTCAGTGCTGAACCTCTGACAGTGCAGCACTCCCTCAGTACTGACCCTCTGACAGTATAGCACACCCTCAGTACAGACCCTCCGAGAGTGCAACACACCATCAGTCCTCAACCTCCGACTGTGCAGCACTCCCTCAGGACTGACCCTCCGAAAGTGCAGCACTCCCTCAGGACTGACCCTATGACAGTGCAGCACTCCCTCAGTACTGACCCTCTGACAGTGCAGCACTCCCTCAGAACTGACCCTATGACAGTGCAGCACTCCCTCAGTACTGACCCTCAGACAGTGCAGCTCTCCCTCAGTACTGAACCTCCGAAAGTGCAGCACTCCCTCAGCACTGATCCTCTAACAGTGCAGCACCCCCTCAGTACTGACCCCCCTACAATGCAGCACTCCCTCAGTACTGGCCCTCCGACAGTGCAGCACTCCCTCACTACTGGGCCCCCGACAGTGCAGCACTCCCTCAGTACGTACCCTCTGAAAGTGCAGCACTCCCTCAGTACGGTCTCTCTGACAGTGCAGCACTCCCTCATTACTGACCCTCTGACAGAGCAGCACTCCCTCAGTACTGACCCTCCGACAGTGCAGCACTCCCTCAGTAATGACACTCCGACAGTGCAGCACTCACTCAGTACTGACCCTCTGACAGTGGAGCACTCCCTCAGTACTGACCCTCTGACAGTGCAGCACTCCCTCATTACTGATCCTCTGACAGAGCAGCACTCCCTCAGTACTGACCCTCCGACAGTGCAGCACTCCCTCAGTACTGACCCTCAGACAGTGCAGCTCTCCCTCAGTACTGAACCTCCGAAAGTGCAGCACTCCCTCAGTACTGACCCTGAGAAAGTGCAGCTCTCCCTCAGGACTGACCCTCTGACAGTGCAGCAATTCCTCAGTACTGACACTTCGACAGTGCAACGCACCATCAGTCCTGAAACTCCGACTGTGCAGCACGCCCTCAGTGCTGAACCTCTGACAGTGCAGCACTCCCTCAGTACTGACCCTCTGACAGTGCAGATCTCCCTCAGTACTGAACCTCCGAAAGTGCAGCACTCCCTCAGCACTGATCCTCTAACAGTGCAGCACTCCCTCAGTACTGACCCCACTACAATGCAGCACTCCCTCAGTACTGACACTCCGACAGTGCAGCACGCCCTCAGTAATTACCCTCCGACAGTGCAGCAATCCCTCAGTACTGACCCTCTGACAGTGCAGCACTCCCTCAGTAATGACCCTCTGACAGTGCAGCACTCCCTCAGTACTGACCCTCTGACAGTGCAGCACTCCCTCATTACTGACCCTCTGACAGTGCAGCACTCCCTCAGGACTGACCCTATGACAGTGCAGCACTCCCTCATTACTGACCCTCAGACAGTGCAGCTCTCCCTCAGTACTGAACCTCCAAAAGTTCAGAACTCCCTCAGTACTGACCCTGAGACAGTGCAGCTCTCCCTCAGGACTGAACCTCTGACTGTGCAGCACTCCCTCATTACAAACACTCCGACAGTGCAACATACCATCAGTCCTGAAACTCCGACTGTGCAGCACTCCCTCAGTGCTGAACCACTGACAGTGCAGCACTCCCGCAGTACTGACCCTCTGACAGTGCAGCACTCCCTCAGTACAGACCCTCCGAGAGTACAACACACCATCAGTGCTCAACCTACGACTGTGCAGCACTCCCTCAGGACTGACCCTCCGAAAGTGCAGCTCTCCCTCAGGACTGACCCTCTGACAGTGCAGCACTCCCTCAGTACTGACACTCCGACAGTGCAACACACCATCTCTGCTGAAACTCCGACTGTGCAGCACTCCCTCAGTGCTGAACCTCTGCAAGTGCAGCACTCCCTCAGTACTGACACTCTGACAGTGCAGCACTCCCTCAGTACTGACCCCCCTACAATGCAGCACTCCCTCATTACTGACCCTCTGGCAGTGCAGCACTCCCTCAATACTGACCATTTGACAGTGCTGCTCTCCCTCAGCACTGATCCTCTAACAGTGCAGCACTCCCTCAGTACTGACCCTCCGACTGTGCAGCACTTCCTCAATACTGTGCCCCCGACAGTGCAGCACTCCCTCAGTATTGACCCTCCGAGAGTGCAGCACTCCCTCAGTACTGACCCTCCGACAGTGCAGCACTCCCTCAATGCTGACACAATGACAGTGCAGCACTCCCTCAGTACTGACACTCCGACAGTGCAGCACTCCCTCAGTACTGACCTTCCGACAGTGCAGCACTCCCTCAGTACTCACCCTCCGACAGTGCATCACACCATATGTCCTGAACATCCGACTGTGCAGCACTCCCTCAGTGCTGAACCTTTGACAGTGCAGCACTCCCTCAGTACTGACCCTCTGACAGTGCAGCACACCCTCAGTACTGACCCTCCGAGAGTGCAACACACCATCAGTCCTGAACCTCCGACTGTGCAGCACTCCCTCAGTTCTGACCCTCTGAGAGTGCAGCACTCCCTCAGTTCTGACCCTCTGACAGTGCAGCACTCCCTCAGTACTGACCGTACGAAAGTGCAGCACTCCCTCAGTACTGACACTTTGACAATGCATCACAACCCTCAGGACTGAGCCTCCGACAGTGCAGCACTCCCTCAGTACTGACCCTCTGACAGTGCAGCACACCCTCACTAGTGAATCTCCGACAGTGCAGCACTCCCTCAGCACTGATCCTCTAACAGTGCAGCTTTCCCTCAGTACTGACCCTCTGACAGTGCAGCACTCCCTCAGTACTGACCCTCCGACAGTGCAGCACGCCCTCAGTAATGACCCTCCGACAGTGCAGCACTCCCTCAGTACTGATCCTCTGACAGTGCAGCACTCCCTCAGTACTGACCCTATGACAGTGCAGCACTCCCTCAGTACTGACCCTCAGACAGTGCAGCTCTCCCTCAGTACTGAACCTCCGAAAGTGCAGCACTCCCTCAGTACTGACCCTGAGACAGTGCAGCACTCCCTCAGGACTGACCCTCTGACAGTGCAGCAATTCCTCAGTACTGACACTTCGATAGTGCAACGCACCATCAGTCCTGAAACTCCGACTGTGCAGCACGCCCTCAGTGCTGAACCTCTGACAGTGCAGCACTCCCTCAGTACTGACCCTCTGACAGTGCAGCTCTCCCTCAGTACTGAACCTCCGAAAGTGCAACACACCATCAGTCCTCAACCTCCGACTGTGCAGCACTCCCTCAGGACTGACCCTCCGAAAGTGCAGCACTCCCTCAGGACTGACCCTATGACAGTGCAGCACTCCCTCAGTACTGACCCTCTGACAGTGCAGCACTCCCTCAGAACTGACCCTATGACAGTGCAGCACTCCCTCAGTACTGACCCTCAGACAGTGCAGCTCTCCCTCAGTACTGAACCTCCGAAAGTGCAGCACTCCCTCAGCACTGATCCTCTAACAGTGCAGCACCCCCTCAGTACTGACCCCCCTACAATGCAGCACTCCCTCAGTACTGGCCCTCCGACAGTGCAGCACTCCCTCACTACTGGGCCCCCGACAGTGCAGCACTCCCTCAGTACGTACCCTATGACAGTGCAGCACTCCCTCAGTACGGACCCTCCGACAGTGCAGCACTCCCTCATTACTGACCCTCTGACAGTGCAGCACTCCCTCAGTACTGACCCTCCGACAGTGCAGCACTCCCTCAGTAATGACCCTCCGACAGTGCAGCACTCCCTCAGTACTGACCCTCTGACAGTGCAGCACTCCCTCAGTACTGACCCTCTGACAGTGCAGCACTCCCTCATTACTGATCCTCTGACAGAGCAGCACTCCCTCAGTACTGACCCTATGACAGTGCAGCACTCCCTCAGTACTGACCCTCAGACAGTGCAGCTCTCCCTCAGTACTGAACCTCCGAAAGTGCAGCACTCCCTCAGTACTGACCCTGAGAAAGTGCAGCTCTCCCTCAGGACTGACCCTCTGACAGTGCAGCAATTCCTCAGTACTGACACTTCGACAGTGCAACGCACCATCAGTCCTGAAACTCCGACTGTGCAGCACGCCCTCAGTGCTGAACCTCTGACAGTGCAGCACTCCCTCAGTACTGACCCTCTGACAGTGCAGATCTCCCTCAGTACTGAACCTCCGAAAGTGCAGCACTCCCTCAGCACTGATCCTCTAACAGTGCAGCACTCCCTCAGTACTGACCCCACTACAATGCAGCACTCCCTCAGTACTGACACTCCGACAGTGCAGCACGCCCTCAGTAATTACCCTCCGACAGTGCAGCAATCCCTCAGTACTGACCCTCTGACAGTGCAGCACTCCCTCAGTAATGACCCTCTGACAGTGCAGCACTCCCTCAGTACTGACCCTCTGACAGTGCAGCACTCCCTCATTACTGACCCTCTGACAGTGCAGCACTCCCTCAGGACTGACCCTATGACAGTGCAGCACTCCCTCATTACTGACCCTCAGACAGTGCAGCTCTCCCTCAGTACTGAACCTCCAAAAGTTCAGAACTCCCTCAGTACTGACCCTGAGACAGTGCAGCTCTCCCTCAGGACTGAACCTCTGACTGTGCAGCACTCCCTCATTACAAACACTCCGACAGTGCAACATACCATCAGTCCTGAAACTCCGACTGTGCAGCACTCCCTCAGTGCTGAACCACTGACAGTGCAGCACTCCCGCAGTACTGACCCTCTGACAGTGCAGCACTCCCTCAGTACAGACCCTCCGAGAGTACAACACACCATCAGTGCTCAACCTACGACTGTGCAGCACTCCCTCAGGACTGACCCTCCGAAAGTGCAGCTCTCCCTCAGGACTGACCCTCTGACAGTGCAGCACTCCCTCAGTACTGACACTCCGACAGTGCAACACACCATCTCTGCTGAAACTCCGACTGTGCAGCACTCCCTCAGTGCTGAACCTCTGCAAGTGCAGCACTCCCTCAGTACTGACACTCTGACAGTGCAGCACTCCCTCAGTACTGACCCCCCTACAATGCAGCACTCCCTCATTACTGACCCTCTGGCAGTGCAGCACTCCCTCAATACTGACCATTTGACAGTGCTGCTCTCCCTCAGCACTGATCCTCTAACAGTGCAGCACTCCCTCAGTACTGACCCTCCGACTGTGCAGCACTTCCTCAATACTGTGCCCCCGACAGTGCAGCACTCCCTCAGTACTGACCCTCCGAGAGTGCAGCACTCCCTCAGTACTGACCCTCCGACAGTGCAGCACTCCCTCAATGCTGACACAATGACAGTGCAGCACTCCCTCAGTACTGACACTCCGACAGTGCAGCACTCCCTCAGTACTGACCTTCCGACAGTGCAGCACTCCCTCAGTACTCACCCTCCGACAGTGCATCACACCATATGTCCTGAACATCCGACTGTGCAGCACTCCCTTAGTGCTGAACCTCTGACAGTGCAGCACTCCCTCAGTACTGACCCTCTGACAGTGCAGCACACCCTCAGTACTGACCCTCCGAGAGTGCAACACACCATCAGTCCTGAACCTCCGACTGTGCAGCACTCCCTCAGTTCTGACCCTCTGACAGTGCAGCACTCCCTCAGTTCTGACCCTCTGACAGTGCAGCACTCCCTCAGTACTGACCGTACGAAAGTGCAGCACTCCCTCAGTACTGACACTTTGACAATGCATCACAACCCTCAGGACTGAGCCTCCGACAGTGCAGCACTCCCTCAGTACTGACCCTCTGACAGTGCAGCACACCCTCACTAGTGACTCTCCGACAGTGCAGCACTCCCTCAGCACTGATCCTCTAACAGTGCAGCTTTCCCTCAGTACTGACCCTCTGACAGTGCAGCACTCCCTCAGTACTGACCCTCCGACAGTGCAGCACGCCCTCAGTAATGACCCTCCGACAGTGCAGCACTCCCTCAGTACTGATCCTCTGACAGTGCAGCACTCCCTCAGTACTGACCCTATGACAGTGCAGCACTCCCTCAGTACTGACCCTCAGACAGTGCAGCTCTCCCTCAGTACTGAACCTCCGAAAGTGCAGCACTCCCTCAGTACTGACCCTGAGACAGTGCAGCACTCCCTCAGGACTGACCCTCTGACAGTGCAGCAATTCCTCAGTACTGACACTTCGATAGTGCAACGCACCATCAGTCCTGAAACTCCGACTGTGCAGCACGCCCTCAGTGCTGAACCTCTGACAGTGCAGCACTCCCTCAGTACTGACCCTCTGACAGTGCAGCTCTCCCTCAGTACTGAACCTCCGAAAGTGCAGCACTCCCTCAGCACTGATCCTCTAACAGTGCAGCACTCCCTCAGTACTGACCCCACTACAATGCAGCACTCCCTCAGTACTGACACTCCGACAGTGCAGCACGCCCTCAGTAATTACCCTCCGACAGTGCAGCACTCCCTCAGTACTGACCCTCTGACAGTGCAGCACTCCCTCAGTAATGAACCTCTGACAGTGCAGCACTCCCTCAGTACTGACCCTCTGACAGTGCAGCACTCCCTCATTACTGACCCTCTGACAGTGCAGCACTCCCTCAGGACTGACCCTATGACAGTGCAGCACTCCCTCATTACTGACCCTCAGACAGTGCAGCTCTCCCTCAGTACTGAACCTCCAAAAGTTCAGAACTCCCTCAGTACTGACCATGAGACAGTGCAGCTCTCCCTCAGGACTGAACCTCTGACTGTGCAGCACTCCCTCATTACAAACACTCCGACAGTGCAACACACCATCAGTCCTGAAACTCCGACTGTGCAGCACTCCCTCAGTGCTGAACCACTGACAGTGCAGCACTCCCGCAGTACTGACCCTCTGACAGTGCAGCACTCCCTCAGTACAGACCCTCCGAGAGTACAACACACCATCAGTGCTCAACCTACGACTGTGCAGCACTCCCTCAGGACTGACCCTCCGAAAGTGCAGCTCTCCCTCAATACTGACCCTCTGACAGTGCAGCACTCCCTCAGTACTGACACTCCGACAGTGCAACACACCATTTCTCCTGAAACTCCGACTGTGCAGCACTCCCTCTGTGCTGAACCTCTGCAAGTGCAGCACTCCCTCAGTACTGACACTCTGACAGTGCAGCACTCCCTCAGTACTGACCCCCCTACAATGCAGCACTCCCTCATTACTGACCCTCTGGCAGTGCAGCACTCCCTCAATACTGACCATTTGACAGTGCTGCTCTCCCTCAGCACTGATCCTCTAACAGTGCAGCACTCCCTCAGTACTGACCCTCCGACTGTGCAGCACTTCCTCAATACTGTGCCCCCGACAGTGCAGCACTCCCTCAGTACTGACCCTCCGAGAGTGCAGCACTCCCTCAGTACTGACCCTCCGACAGTGCAGCACTCCCTCAATGCTGACACAATGACAGTGCAGCACTCCCTCAGTACTGACACTCCAACAGTGCAGCACTCCCTCAGTACTGACCTTCCGACAGTGCAGCACTCCCTCAGTACTCACCCTCCGACAGTGCATCACACCATATGTCCTGAACATCCGACTGTGCAGCACTCCCTCAGTGCTGAACCTCTGACAGTGCAGCACTCTCTCAGTACTGACCCTCTGACAGTGCAGCACACCCTCAGTACTGACCCTCCGAGAGTGCAACACACCATCAGTCCTGAACCTCCGACTGTGCAGCACTCCCTCAGTTCTGACCCTCTGACAGTGCAGCACTCCCTCAGTACTGACCGTACGAAAGTGCAGCACTCCCTCAGTACTGACACTTTGACAATGCATCACAACCCTCAGGACTGACCCTCCGACAGTGCAGCACTCCCTCAGTACTGACCCTCTGACAGTGCAGCACACCCTCACTAGTGACTCTCCGACAGTGCAGCACTCCCTCAGCAC
Organism: Carcharodon carcharias; assembly: GCF_017639515.1. NCBI lineage: Eukaryota > Metazoa > Chordata > Chondrichthyes > Lamniformes > Lamnidae > Carcharodon > Carcharodon carcharias. The sequence continues at coordinate 3,683,190 of NW_024470665.1, read as the reverse complement.
TGATCCTCTAACAGTGCAGCTTTCCCTCAGTACTGACCCTCTGACAGTGCAGCACTCCCTCAGTACTGACCCTCCGACAGTGCAGCACGCCCTCAGTAATGACCCTCCGACAGTGCAGCACTCCCTCAGTACTGATCCTCTGACAGTGCAGCACTCCCTCAGTCCTGACCCTATGACAGTGCAGCACTCCCTCAGTACTGACCCTCAGACAGTGCAGCTCTCCCTCAGTACTGAACCTCCGAAAGTGCAGCACTCCCTCAGTACTGATCCTCTGACAGTGCAGCACTCCCTCAGTACTGACCCTATGACAGTGCAGCACTCCCTCAGTACTGACCCTCAGACAGTGCAGCTCTCCCTCAGTACTGAACCTCCGAAAGTGCAGCACTCCCTCAGTACTGACCCTGAGACAGTGCAGCACTCCCTCAGGACTGACCCTCTGACAGTGCAGGAATCCCTCAGTACTGACACTTCGACAGTGCAACGCACCATCAGTCCTGAAAATCCGACTGTGCAGCATGCCCTCAGTGCTGAACCTCTGACAGTGCAGCACTCCCTCAGTACTGACCCTCTGACAGGCAGCTCTCCCTCAGTACTGACGCTCCGACAGTGCAGCACTCCCTCAGTACTGAACTTCTGACAGTGCAGCACGCCCTCAGTACTCACCTTCCGACAATGCATCACACCATCTGTCCTGAAACTCCGACTGTGCAGCACTCCCTCAGTGCTGAACCTCTGACAGTGCAGCACTCCCTCAGTACTGACCCTCTGACAGTATAGCACACCCTCAGTACAGACCCTCCGAGAGTGCAACACAACATCAGTCCTGAACCTCCGACTGTGCAGCACTCCCTCAGGACTGACCCTCCGAAAGTGCAGCACTCCCTCAGTACTGACCCTCTGACAGTGCAGCACATCCTCACTACTGACTCTCCGACAGTGCAGCCATCCCTCAGCACTGATCCTCTAACAGTGCAGCACTCCCTCAGTACTGACCCCCCTACAATGCAGCACTCCCTCAGTACTGACACTCCGACAGTGCAGCACGCCCTCAGTAATTACCCTCCGACATTGCCCCACTCCCTCAACACTGACCCTCTGACAGTGCAGCACTCCCTCAGTAATGACCCTCTGACAGTGCAGCAATCGCTCAGTACTGACCCTCTGACAGTGCAGCACTCCCTCATTACTGACACTCTGACAGTGCAGCACTCCCTCAGGACTGACCCTATGACAGTGCAGCACTCCCTCAGTACTGACCCTCAGACAGTGCAGCTCTCCCTCAGTACTGAACCTCCGAAAGTGCAGCACACCCTCAGTACTGACCCTTTGACAGTGCTGCTCTCCCTCAGCACTGATCCTCTAACAGTGCAGCACTCCCTCAGTACTGACCCTTTGACAGTGCTGCTCTCCCTCAGCACTGATCCTCTAACAGTGCAGCACTCCCTCAGTACTGACCCTCCGACTGTGCAGCACTTCCTCAATACTGTGCCCCCGACAGTGCAGCACTCCCTCAGTACTGACCCTCCGACTGTGCAGCACTCCCTCAGTACTGACACTCCGACAGTGCAGCACTCCCTCAATGCTGACACAATGACAGTGCAGCACTCCCTCAGTACTGACACTCCGACAGTGCAGCACTCCCTCAGTACTGACCTTCCGACAGTGCAGCACTCCCTCAGTACTCACCCTCCGACAGTGCATCACACCATATGTCCTGAACATCCGACTGTGCAGCACTCCCTCAGTGCTGAACCTCTGACAGTGCAGCACTCCCTCAGTACTGACCCTCTGACAGTGCAGCACACCCTCAGTACTGACCCTCCGAGAGTGCAACACACCATCAGTCCTGAACCTCCGACTGTGCATCACTCCCTCAGTTCTGACCCTCTGACAGTGCAGCACTCCCTCAGTACTGACCGTACGAAAGTGCAGCACTCCCTCAGTACTGACACTTTGACAATGCATCACAACCCTCAGGACTGACCCTCCGACAGTGCAGCACTCCCTCAGTACTGACCCTCTGACAGTGCAGCACACCCTCACTAGTGACTCTCCGACAGTGCAGCACTCCCTCAGCACTGATCCTCTAACAGTGCAGCTTTCCCTCAGTACTGACCCTCTGACAGTGCAGCACTCCCTCAGTACTGACCCTCCGACAGTGCAGCACGCCCTCAGTAATGACCCTCCGACAGTGCAGCACTCCCTCAGTACTGACCCTCTGACAGTGCAGCACTCCCTCAGTACTGACCCTCTGACAGTGCAGCACTCCCTCAGTACTGATCCTCTGACAGTGCAGCACTCCCTCAGTACTGACCCTATGACAGTGCAGCACTCCCTCAGTACTGACCCTCAGACAGTGCAGCTCTCCCTCAGTACTGAACCTCCGAAAGTGCAGCACTCCCTCAGTACTGACCCTGAGACAGTGCAGCACTCCCTCAGGACTGACCCTCTGACAGTGCAGCAATCCCTCAGTACTGACACTTCGACAGTGCAACACACCATCAGTCCTGAAACTCCGACTGTGCAGCACACCCTCAGTGCTGTACATCTGACAGTGCAGCACTCCCTCAGTACTGACCCTCTGACAGTGCAGCTCTCCCTCAGTACTGATACTCCGACAGTGCAGCACTCCCTCAGTACTGAACTTCTGACAGTGCAGCACGCCCTCAGTACTCACCTTCCGACAATGCATCACACCATCTGTCCTGAAACTCCGACTGTGCAGCACTCCCTCAGTGCTGAACCTCTGACAGTGCAGCACTCCCTCAGTACTGACCCTCTGACAGTATAGCACACCCTCAGTACAGACCCTCCGAGAGTGCAACACACCATCAGTCCTGAACCTCCGACTGTGCAGCACTCCCTCAGGACTGACCCTCCGAAAGTGCAGCACTCCCTCAGTACTGACCCTCTGACAGTGCAGCACATCCTCACTACTGACTCTCCGACAGTGCAGCCATCCCTCAGCACTGATCCTCTAACAGTGCAGCACTCCCTCAGTACTGACCCCCCTACAATGCAGCACTCCCTCAGTACTGACACTCCGACAGTGCAGCACGCCCTCAGTAATTACCCTCCGACAGTGCCGCACTCCCTCAACACTGACCCTCTGACAGTGCAGCACTCCCTCAGTAATGACCCTCTGACAGTGCAGCAATCGCTCAGTACTGACCCTCAGACAGTGCAGCTCTCCCTCAGTACTGAACCTACGAAAGTGCAGCACTCCCTCAGTACTGACCCTGAGACAGTGCAGCACTCCCTCAGGACTGACCCTCTGACAGTGCAGCAATCCCTCAGTACTGACACTTCGACAGTGCAACACACCATCAGTCCTGAAACTCCGACTGTGCAGCACGCCCTCAGTGCTGTACCTCTGACAGTGCAGCACTCCCTCAGTACTGACCCTCTGACAGTGCAGCTCTCCCTCAGTACTGATACTCCGACAGTGCAGCACTCCCTCAGTACTGAACTTCTGACAGTGCAGCACGCCCTCAGTACTCACCTTCCGACAATGCATCACACCATCTGTCCTGAAACTCCGACTGTGCAGCACTCCCTCAGTGCTGAACCTCTGACAGTGCAGCACTCCCTCAGTACTGACCCTCTGACAGTATAGCACACCCTCAGTACAGACCCTCCGAGAGTGCAACACACCATCAGTCCTGAACCTCCGACTGTGCAGCACTCCCTCAGGACTGACCCTCCGAAAGTGCAGCACTCCCTCAGTACAGACCCTCCGAGAGTGCAACACACCATCAGTCCTGAAACTCCGACTGTGCAGCACGCCCTCAGTGCTGAACCTCTGACAGTGCAGCACTCCCTCAGTACTGACCCTCCGAGAGTGCACACACCATCAGTACTGACACTTTGACAGTGCAGCACTCCCTCAGGACTGACCCTATGACAGTGCAGAACTCCCTCAGTACTGGCCTTCAGACAGTGCAGCACTCCCTCAGTATTGAACCTCCGAAAGTGCAGCATTCCCTCATAACTGACTCTCTGACAGTGCAGCACTCCTTCAGTACTGACACTCCGACAGTGCATCAATCCCTCAGCACTGACCCTCTGACAGTGCAGCACACCCTCAGTACTGACCCTCTGACAGTGCAGCACACCCTCAATACTGACTCTCCGACAGTGCAGCACTCCCTCAGTACTGATCCTCTAACAGTGCAGCACTCCCTCAGTACTGACCCTCTGACAGTGCAGCACTCCCTCCGTACTGACCCTCCGACGGTGCAACACACCATCAGTCCTGAACCTCTGACAGTTCCGCACCCCCTCAGTACTGACCCTCTGACAGTGCCTCACTCCCTCAGTACTGACCCTCTGACAGTGCAGCACTCCCTCAGTACTGACCCTTTGACAGTGCAGCTCTCCCTCAGCACTGATCCTCTTACAGTGCAGCACTCCCTCGGTACTGACCCTCTGACAATGCAGCACTCCCTCAGTACTGACCCTCCGACTGTGCAGCACTCCCTCAATACTGTGCCCCCGACAGTGCAGCACTCCCTCAGTACTGACCCTCCGACAGTGCAGCACTCCCTCAGTACTGACCCTCCGACAGTGCAGAACTCCCTCAATGCTGACACAATGACAGTGCAGCACTCCCTCAGTACTGACCCTCTGACAGTGCAGCGCTCCCTCAGTGCTGAACCTCTGGCAGTGCAGCACTCCCTCAGTACTGACCCTCTGACAGTGCAGCACACCCTCAGTACTGACCCTCCAAGAGTGCAACACACCATCAGTCCTGAACCTCCGACTGTGCAGCACTCCCTCAGTTCTGACCCTCTGACAGTGCAGCACTCCCTCAGTACTGACCCCCCGACAGTGCAGCACTCCCTCAGTACTGACACTTTGACAGTGCAGCACTCCCTCAGGACTGACCATCCGACAGTGCAGCACTCCCTCAGTACTGACCCTCTGACAGTGCAGCACTCCATCAGTACTGACCCTCAGACAGTGCAGCACTCCCTCAGTACTGAACCCCCAACAGTGCAGCACTCCCTCAGTACTGACCTTCTGACAGTGCAGCACTCCCTCAGTACTGACCCTACGACAATGCAGCTCTACCTCAGTACTGACCCTCTGACAGTGCAGCACTCCCTCAGTACTGACCCTCTGACAGTGCAGCACTCCCTCAGTACTGACCCTCCGACAGTGCAGCACTCCCTCAGTACTGACCCTCTGACAGTGCAACACTCCCTCTGTACTGACCCTCTGACAGCGCAGCACTCCTCAGTACTGACCCTCTGACAGTGCAGCTCTCCATCAGTACTCACCCTCTGACAGTGCTGCATTCCCTCAGTACTGACCCTCTGACAGTGCATCATTCCCTCAGTACTGACCCTCTGACAGTGCAGCACTCCCTCAGTACTGACCTCCGACAATGCAGCAATCCCTCATTAATGACCCACTGACAGTGCAGACTCCCTCAGTACTGACCCTCTGACATTGTGGCACTCCCTCTGTACTGACCATCCAACATTGCTGCACTCCCTCAGTTTTGTCCCTCTGACAGTGCAGCACTCCATCAGTACTGACCCTCCGACAGTGCGGCACTCCCTCAGTACTGACCCTCTGACAGTTCTGCACTCCCTCAGTACTGACACTCCGATATGCGGCACTCCCTCAGTACTGACCTTCTGACATTGCGGCACTCCCTCAGTACTGACCCTCTGACATTGAGGCACTCCCTCAATACGCTACCCCTGACATTACTGCACTACCTCAGGACCGGCCCTCCGATTGTGCAGCACTCCCTCAATACTGACCCTCTGCCAGTGCAGCGCTCCCTCAGTACTGACCCTCTGACAGTTCTGCAATCCCTCAATACGCAACCCCTAACATTACTGCACTACCTCAGGACCGGCCCTCCGATAGTGCAGCACTCGCTCAGTACTCAACTGCTGACAGTGCAGCACTCCATCAGTACTGATCCTCCGGCAGTGCAGCAATCCCTCATTACTGACCCTCAAACATTGCATCAGTCTCTCAGTACTGATCCGCCGACAGTGCTGCACTCCCTCAGTACTGATCATCCGACAGTGCAGCACTCCCTCAGAACTGACTCTCTGACAGTGCAGCACTCCCTCAGTACTGACCCTCCGACAGTGCGGCACACCCTCAGCACTGACCCTCTGACAGTGCAGCACTCCCTCAGTACTGACACTCTGACAATGCAGCACTCCCTCAGCACTGACACTTCTGACAGTGCAGCACCCGTCAATTTCAATTTGCGGGGAACCCGTTGGTTTAAAGTTCTAACGTCCTGCCTCCCCGTGTTGTTGATATTTCACAGTGTGGCCCTCCTGATAATTATCCTGTTGTGGTTGAAGCAAACCCGAGAGAACTCTGCAGCGTGCAACGTGGGGTTCCGCTACCTCAAGGACGAGAGGGTGGTGCCAACGTTCAGATAACCCGAGGGTCCGAATCTGTCCCCGAGAGCCGGAGTCTGAAACGCGATGTCTGGCCTGCAGGAGGCGCTACTCCCCCACACACTCCCACACACACACACACACACACACACACACACACACACAGACACACACACACACAGACACACACACGCACACACACACACACACACACACACAGACACACACACACACACACACAGACACACACACACACACACACACACACACACACACACACACACACACACACAGACGCACACACACCCCCCAGCACACCCCATCCACCGTTCCGGACGGATTGGAAAACCCTTCAAACCATGGAAAGAATTGTTAATAAAGACAAGGTCGTGCACACAAACCCCAAAAAGAGATAAATGCAATGCTTTCGTCCATGTTTATTCTTAAACCCGAAGCAACAGCGATCGATCCGGTGGGGAGGGGTGTCAATCCGCTCGGACGGTAAGGGTGGTATCCGATTAGTAAAGAGAGCAGTGGTTTAAAATTCCCCCCCCCCACCGAGCAGCTCAGGACAGCACTCCCCACACCCCCCAAGCATCGGCCCAGCCTGTGAATGTCTTTATGCCAACAGTAGTCAGCGTTGGTGGAGGTGGGAACGAAACAGGACGGGATCCGGAATGGCTGGGGGTAAATAAAGAAAAAGGGGGAGAGAGGTTCCTTCCCAGCTTTAGGTCTCTCGCTCTGGCCAGAGCTGGTGGGCCGGATCGCCGGATCCCCGAGCCGAACAACAATTTACACCGCCCGGGAAGAGAGTGCCGATCGGTCGGCCAGTGGTCCGGGAGACTTGCCGTGGGGGAATCTCCTCCGTGATTTTGTTCGAAATTTGGCATTCTTGCACCTGTCCGGAGGAGGTCGAGAGGCGTCACTCAGCTCAATGGCTCCCTTTTCAGCCACATTCAATGTAGGAAATGGGGCAGCTGATCGGCGCACAGCACGATCCCAAAAAAGAAAGTAGATGAGGACACAGCTCGTCTGTTTTTAGTGATGGTGTCTGAGGGATAAATATCGGCCCCAGGGAAACTGGGGAGAACTCCCCACCCCACTGCTCTCCTTCCAAATAGAGGACGTGGGATATTTCACACCCACCCCGAGTGGGCAGACGGGGGCCTGGGTTTAATGTCCCATCTGACAGTGCAGCACTCCCTCAGTACTGACCCTCCGACAGTGCAGCACACCCTCAGTACTGACCCTCCGACAGTGCAGCACTCCCTCAGTACTACACCTCTGACAATGCAGCACTCCCTCAGTACTAACCCACTGACAGTGCAGCACTCCCTCAGTACTGACTCTCCAACAGTGCAGCACTCCCTCAGTACTGACCCTCCGACAGTGCAGCACTCCCTCACTACTTACCCTCCGACTGTGCTGCACTCCCTCAGTACTGACCCTCCGACAGTGCAGCACTACCTCAGTACACAACATCTGACAGAGCAGCACTACATCAGGACCGGCCCTTCGACAGTGCAGCACTCCTTCAGTACGCAACCTCTGACAGTGAAGCACTCCCTCAGTACAGACCCTCTGACAGTGCAGCGCTCCCTCAGTACTGACCCTCTGGCAGTGCAGCACTCCCTCAGTACCGACCCTCTGACAGTGCAGCGCTCCCTCAGTACTGACCATCTGACAGTGCAGCACTCCCTCAGTACTGACCTTCTGACAATGCAGCACTCCCTCAGTACTGACCTTGTGACAGTGCAGCACTCCCTCAATACTTACCTTCTGACAATGCAGCACTCCCTCAGTACTGACCCTCTGACAGTGCAGCACTCCCTCAGTACTGACCCTCCCACAGTGCAGCACTCCCTCAGTACTGACTCACTGACAGTGCAGCACTCCCTCAGTACTGACCCTCCGACAGTTCAGCACTCCCTCACTATTGAACCACTGACAGTGCAGCACTCCCTCAGTACTGACCCTCCGAGAGTGCAGCACTCCCTCAGTACTGACCCTCTGACAGTGCAGCACTCCCTCAGTACTGACCCTCGAGAGTGCAGCACTCCCTCAGTACTGACCCTCTGACAGTGCAGCACTCCCTCAGCACTGACCCTCTAACAGTGCAGCATTCCCTAAGTACGCAACAACTGACATTGCGGCACTCCCTCAATACTGACCCTCTGACAGTTTGGCACTCCCTCAGTACTGACCCTCTGTCAGTCTCGCACTTGCTCAGTTTTGACCCTCAGACAGTGCCACACACCCTCAATACTCACCCTCCGACAATGCGGGACTCCCTCAGTACTGACCCTCTGACAGTGCAGCACTCCCTCAGTACTGACCCTCTGACAGTGCAGCACTCCCTCAATACTGACCCTCTGACATTGCAGCGCTGCCTCAGTACTGACTCTCTGACAGTGCAGCAATCCCTCAGTACTGACCCTCTGACAGTGCAGCACTCCCTCAATACTGACCCTCTGACAGTGCAGCTCTCCCTCAGTACTAAACCTCTGACAGTGCAGCACTCCCTCAGTAATGACCCTCTGACAGTGCAGCACTCCCTCAGTACTGACCCTCTGACAATGCAGCACTCCCTCTGTACTGACCCTGTGACAGTGCAGCACTCCCTCTGTACTGACCCTCAGACAGTGCAGCACTCCCTCTGTACTGACCCTGTGACAGTGCAGCACTCCCTCTGTACTGACCCTTGGACAGTGCAGCACTCCCTGAGTACTGACCCTCTGACAGTCCAGCACTACCTCAGTACACAACCTCTGACAGAGCAGCACTCCCTCAGTCCTTACCCTCCGACAGTGCAGCACTCCCTCAGTACTGACCCTCTGACAGTGCAGCAGTCCCTCAGTACTGACCCTCCGGCAGTGCAGCACTCCCTCAGTACTGACCCTCCGACAGTGCAGCACTCCCTCAGTACTGACCCTCTGACAGTGCAGCACTCCCTCAGTACTGACCCTCTGACAGTTCAGCACTCCCTCAGTACTGACCCTCTGACAGTGCAGCACTCCCTCAGTACTGATCCTCTGACAGTGCAGCACCCATCGATTTCAATTTGCTGGGGAACCCGTTGGTTTAAAGTTCTAACGTCCTGCCTCCCCGTGTTGTTGATATTTCACAGTGTGGCCCTCCTGATAATTATCCTGTTGTGGTTGAAGCAAACCCGAGAGAACTCTGCAGCGTGCAACGTGGGGTTCCGCTACCTCAAGGACGAGAGGGTGGTGCCAACGTTCAGATAACCCGAGGGTCCGAATCTGTCCCCAAGAGCCGGATTCTGAAACGCGATTTCTGGCCTGCAGGAGGCGCTACTCCCCCCCACACACACACACACAGACACACACACACACACACACACACACACACACACACACACACACACGCACACCCCCCATCTCACCCCCCCACTGTTCCGGATGGATTGGAAAACCCTTCAAACCATGGAAAGAATTGTTAATAAAGACAAGGTTGTGCACACAAAACCCATAAAGTGCCGCACTCCCTCAGTACTGACTCTCTGACAGTGCAGCACTCCTTCAGTACTGACCCTCTGATAGTGCAGCACTCCCTCAGTACTGACCCTCTGACAGTGCAGCACTCCCTCAGTACTGACCCTCTGACAGTGCAGCACTCCCTCAGTACTGACCCTCCGACAGTGCAGCACTCCCTCAGTACTGACCCTCTGACAGTGCAGCACTCCCTCAGTACTGACCCTCTGACAGTGCAGCACTCCCTCAGTACTGACCCTCTGACAGTGCAGCACTCCATCCTTACTGACGTTCTGACAGTGCAGCACTCCCTCTGCATGACCTCAATTTTTTGGACCATACTTCCCTGCAGTGGGGCTAGAGCTTAGAACTGAATACCAGGGAACACGGGAGAAAGAGTCATTGCTGAGGGAGTGCTGCACTGTCGGAGGGTTCAGTACTGAGGGAGTGCCACACTGTCGGAGGTTCAGTACTGAAGGAGTGCTGCACTGTCGGAGGGTCAGTACTGAAGGAGTGCTGCACTGTCAGAGGGTCAGTACTGAGGGAGTGCTGCACTGTCGGAGGGTCAGTACTGAAGGAGTGCTGCACTGTCAGAGGGTCAGTACTGAGGGAGTGCTGCACTGTTGGAAGGTCAGTACTGAGGGAGTGCTGCACTGTCTTCCTGATGAGGCACTGAACCGAGGCCCCCGTCTGCCCTCTCGGGCGGGTGTGAAAGATCCCACGGCCACTATTTGGAGGAAGAGCAGGGGGGAGTTCTCCCCGGTGTCCCTGGGGCCGATACTTATCCCTCAACCAACATCACTAAAAACAGACGATCTGGGTCATTCTCACATTGCTCTTTGTGGGATCTTGCTGTGCGCAGATCGGC
>NW_024470665.1:3597003-3671954 GCF_017639515.1 Carcharodon carcharias | reverse complement strand
TTTCTGTGTTTCCTGCATCGCGACAGTGACCTTACTTCGCAAACTACCTCAGGACGTCATGAGGGCGGTGATTGGTGCTACGCTAATGCACTGCCTCCAAACGCTCTCGTCTTTCTCACAGGGGGGAGGTGGTCCTGTCCATTGACCATGCTAGCAGACCAGTTGGTGCAAAACCCCCAAGGTGCCAGGCAAGTTCCCCTTCCCAGGCCCTTCCCATTCCTTCCCTGTATCTGGAGACTATAAACCCATCAAACAAGGGCAGTGCCGGAGGGGTGGGGGGTTGGGGGGTTGTGAGGGGTCGAGGCGTGTGCCTTAGTCCCCAGCAACATGCAACCCTAACAGGTGCCCCGCTCCTCAGGGAGGGGATATTGTCCTCGGAGGGGCTGCAGCCCGGAGTCACCAGAACGATCCCGGGGCTGGAAGGGTTAAATCCCGAGGACAGGTTGCACAGACCAGGCTTGTGTTCCCTCGAGTCTCGAAGATTAAGGGGTGATCTAATCAAGGGGTTTAAGATGATTAAAGGCTTCGATAGGGTCGATAAGGAGAAACTATTTCCCCCGGTGTTGGGGGTGAGATGAGGTGGGGTCCAGAACAAGGGGGCAGAATCTTAAAATTGCAGCCTGGCCGTTCAGGGGGTGATGTCAGGAAGCACTTCTTCACACAAAGGGGAGGGGGGTGGAAATCTGGAACTCTCTCCCCCAGAAAACGCTGTCGAGACTGGGAGGGGTCAATTGTAAATTTCAAAACTGAGATTGAGAGATTTTCGTTGGGTCGGTTGGGTTAAGGATCACGGAACTGAGGCGGGTGGATGGGGATAAGATACAGATCAGACATGATCTGATTGAATGGAGGAGCTCAAGGGGGCTGAATGGGTCTCCTCCTGTTCCTGTGTAACAGGCTCGAGGGGGCTGAATGGACCTCCTCCTGTGCCGGTGTAACAGGCTCGAGGGGCTGAATGGCCTCCTCCTGTTCCTGGTCTTTGTTGAGGACAAGCTGTTTTACAGGACAACTGTGCGCTGCAACATGTGAGCACAGAGGACTGTGCTTTCTCCTTTATCATTCCCGGAGCTGATTAGAGGTTTCTATCTAATGCAGGATTAATTGCCCGCTGACTACTACAAATTAAAATGCAAAGTCCATGGGGTAGTTTATAATTAGTCTCCTCCAAAGAGACCGCGCTTTGATGTCAAACACTGCTTTAATCAGACTTATCCTGTAATCTTCAAACGTTCACAATATCAATAATACATTTATCAAACTGGGAGCGGAAAAGAGAGGAGTAATTAACTAAACCCGTGCTGTACCTGTCCTGGGAGTGTTTGATGGGGACAGTGTAGAGGGAACTTTACTCTGGATCTAACCCCGTGCTGTACCGGTCCTGGGAGTGTTTGATGGGGACAGTGTAGAGGGAGATTTACTCTGTATCTAACCCCGTAATGTACCTGTCCTGGGAGTGTTTGAAGGGGACAGTGTAGAGGGAGATTTACTCTGTATCTAACACCGTGCTGTATCTATCCTGGGAGTGTTTGATGGGGACAGTGTAGAGGGAGATTTACTCTGTATCTAACCCCGTGCTGTACCTGTCCTGGGAGTGTTTGATGGGGACAGTGTAGAGGGAGATTTACTCTGTATCTAACCCCGTGCTGTACCTGTCCTCGGAGTGTTTGACGTGGACAGTGTAGAGGGAGATTTACTCTGTATCTAACCCCGTGCTGTACCTGTCCTGGGAGTGTTTGATGGGGACAGTGTAGAGGGAGCTTTACTCTGTATCTAACCCCGTGCTGTACCTGTCCTGGGAGTGTTTGATGGGGACAGTGTAGAGGGAGGTTTACTCTGTATCTCACCCCGTGCTGTACCTGTCCTGGGAGTGTTTGATGTGGACAGTGTAGAGGGAACTTTACTCTGTATCTAACCCCGTGCTGTACCGGTCCTGGGAGTGTTTGATGGGGACAGTGTAGAGGGAGCTTTACTCTGTATCTAACCCCGTGCTGTACCTGTCCTGGGAGTGTTTGAAGGGGACAGTGTAGAGGGAGATTTACTCTGTATCTAACCCCGTAATGTACCTGTCCTGGGAGTGTTTGATGGGGACAGTGTAGAGGGAGCTTTACTCTGTATCTAACCCCGTGCTGTACCTGTCCTGGGAGTGTTTGATGGGGACAGTGTAGAGGGAGATTTACTCTGTATCTAACCCTGTGCTGTACCTGTCCTGGGAGTATTTGATGGTGTCAGTGTAGAGGGAGATTTACTCTGTATCTAACCCCGTGCTGTACCTGTCCTGGGAGTGTTTGATGGGGACAGTGTAGAGGAAGCTTTACTCTGTATCTAACCCGGTGCTGTACCTGTCCTGGGAGTGTTTGATGGGGACAGTGTAGAGGGAGATTTACTCTGTATCTAACCCTGTGCTGTACCTGTCCTGGGAGTGTTTGATGGGGACAGCGTAGAGGGAGCTTTACTCTGTATCTAACCCCACGCTGTACCTGCCCATGGTAACACCACCACCTGGAAGTTCCCCTCCAAGCCACTCACCATCCTGACTTGGAAATATATCACAGTTCCTTCAACTGTCGCTGGGTCAAACCCCTGGAACTCCCTCTCTAACACCGCTGTGGGTGTACCTACACCACACGGGACTGCAGCGGGTCAAGAAGTCAGCTCACCCACCACCTTCTCAAGGAGCAATTAGGGATGGGCAATAAATGCTGGGTCAGCGCTCATCCCATAAATGAATAAAAGTTAAATTAAGAACGCGCAATAACTGATAGCCTAGCCAATGATGCCATAAATCAGTTAAACATGAAAACAATCTCCATACTGTTTGTTTTCAGCATTGAGTTACAATCTCGCTTATGATTAATTGTTAAACCGGTTTTGCTAATCTGTTGATTGTTAACAGTGGCTAAGATGCGCTCACCCCTTAAGCAAAAGAGTAAGCCATCAAACAGTTGTAATAAACTTGGCAACTTGACAAATTGTGCCCTCCCCTGTGTCTGTGATGGTGAAGTTGCTGTGGGAACCACTCCAAGCCAATCTGACATGAAAGGGGGCTGCAGTTTGAGGAGCCCGCTTGAGAGAGAGTGAGCGAGATATTGAGAGAGAGAGAGAGAGAGAGACACACACACACACACACACACACACACACACACACAGGCACAGGCAGTGAGCAAATCCTGACAATAAACTCTGCTCCCGCTCACTCCCCACAACCGCCCTTCAATCGGACACCCAGCGAGTCTAAGACGTGACTGACTCCGGCGCCGGGTATCATGGGATCCGCTTCATCAGCTGCTCAGCCGAAGGTCATTCACCTGGATGTTGATGGGAAGATCCAGAAGGTGAGTGGGTTCTGAAGCTCGTTCGGTAATCTGCTTCCCCTGGCTGGCTGGTTGCAGCACTGCTGCAGACATTAATGATTAGACAGGGGGACGGACTTTAATTAATACCTTCATTGTCCCATCAGATAATCAATCATGTTCAGCATGCCCAGCACTGTTTGTATTGTTCAGCTACCAGCAACTGCTGAGGGACACGGACAGAGGCAGTTTGGAACCTTACCTGTCCTTGGAGTGTTTGATGTGGACAGTGTAGAGGGTGCTTTACTCTGTATCTAACCCCGTGCTGTACCTTTCCTGGGAGTGTTTGATGTGGACGGTGTAGAGTGAGCTTTACTCTGTATCTAACCCCGTGCTGTACCTGTCCTGGGAGTGTTTGATGGGGACAGTGTAGAGGGAGCTTTACTCTGTATCTAACCCCGTGCTGTACCGGTCCTGGGAGTGTTTGATGTGGACAGTGTAGAGGGAGATTTACTCTGTATCTAACCCCGTGCTGTACCTGTCCCGGGAGTGTTTGATGGGGACGGTGTAGAGGAAGCTTTACTCTGTATCTAACCCCGTGCTGTACCTGTCCTGGGAGTGTTTGATGGGGACAGTGTAGAGGGAGATTTACTCTGTATCTAACCCCGTGCTGTACCTGTCCCGGGAGTGTTTGATGGGGACGGTGTAGAGGGAGCTTTACTCTGTATCTAACCCCGTGCTGTACCTGTCCTGGGAGTGTTTGATGTGGACAGTGTAGAGGGAGATTTACTCTGTATCTAACCCCGTGCTGTACCTGTCCCGGGAGTGTTTGATGGGGACGGTGTAGAGGAAGCTTTACTCTGTATCTAACCCCGTGCTGTACCTGTCCTGGGAGTGTTTGATGTGGACAGTGTAGAGGGAGATTTACTCTGTATCTAACCCTGTGCTGTACCTGTCCTGGGAGTGTTTGATGTGGACAGTGTAGAGGGAGATTTACTCTGTATCTAACCCTGTGCTGTACCTGTCCTGGGAGTGTTTGATGGGGACAGTGTAGAGGGAGATTTACTCTGTATTTAACCCCGTGCTGGCCCTATCATGAGAGTGTTTGATGGTTTCACATGTATGTAATGATGGAAAATGTGATGCATCGCAGTTCTCGGAAATGGGTGACCTTCAGTGGTGCTAATTGCAGTTCCGCTGCTGCTGTGGGACTGTGTCTCTCCTGACTTTATCAGCATAATCAGAATTTCAAAACCACTTCATGTTCTCAGGGTGCAAACTTTCATTTGCTGCAGAAATACCTGTTGATGCAAGTCATTCAGAAAGTGGCACAGGAAGAAAGCTTATCTCAAACAAAATCACCCAGGCCTATTAGTAAAAATCTCACCGCTGTACCAAATTAGCATTGAGTAAGTTAACAGTCGCATGCCAGATATAATTAGCTCCCACTACACTGTCCCCATCAAACAATCCCAGGACAGGTACAGCACGGGGTTAGATACAGAGTAAATCTCCCTCTACACTGTCCCCATCCAACACTCCCAGGACAGGTACAGCAGAGGGTTAGATACAGAGTAAAGCTCCCTCTACACTGTCCCCATCAAACACTCCCAGGACAGGTACAGCACGGGGTTAGATACAGAGTGAAGATCCCTCTACACTGTCCCCATCAAACACTCCCAGGACAGGTACAGCACGGGGTTAGATACAGAGTAAATCTCCCTCTACACTGTCCCCATCAAACACTCCCAGGACAGGTACAGCACAGGGTTAGGTACAGAGTGAAGATCCCTCTACACTGTCCCCATCAAACATTCCCAGGACAGGTACAGCACGGGGTTAGATACAGAGTAAAGCTCCCTCGACACTGTCCCCATCAAACACTCCCAGGATAGATACAGCACGGGGTTAGATACAGAGTAAAGCTCTCTGCATGTATAGTGCTAAAAACATGCAGTTCTTTTATGACATGTAACCAACGTTTCCGGTTATCTATATTCATCAAAGCTTTTGAAAGATCTATCCAATTAGTCCCCACTCTACCCCCCACCCCACCCCTTGCTTTTTCCCCCCACAGACCTGCAAATTTTTCCCCTTCTAGTATTTCTCCAATTCCCCCCTTTTTTTGAAAGTTCCTATTGAATCTGCTTCCACCGCCCTTTCAGGCAGTGCCTTCCAGATCCCAACAACTCGCTGGGTCAAAAAATAATCCTCCTCATCTACCCTCCTCTGGTCCTTTTCCCCGATTCTCTTCAATCTGTGTCCCCTCTGGTTACCGACCCTCCTGCCACAGGAAACACTTTCTCCTCATCGACTCTGTCCAAACCCCCCTCCTGATGTCGAACGCCCCCGATTCAATCTCCCCCCCACTTAACCTTCTCCGCCCCGAGGGAGAACGACCCCGGCTTCCCCCGGTCCCTCCACGCGGACTGAAGTCCCTGGTCGCTGGGGACCATCCCAGTAAATCTCCTCCGCTCCCCCTCTCTCTCCAATTCTCTGTCACTTTTCCCAAAGCGTTGGTGGGAGGCACATTCTTCCCTCCCCGCCCCGACTATCGAGTTCCCCACATCTTCACTGATTCCCTCTGGATTCCCAGACCCTGAAGTCTCCAGATGGTCCTGGTCCGGGCGGGTTGACCCCGGTTATAGGTGATTGGGAGGGGACTGCTCGGGATTTCCAGTGCAAGGACCCTGTGTGAATTGAACAGGAATTTTGGTGTACCTCGGGGTAATCCCCCTGCTCCCTGGAAGCCCCCAAGTCACCCTCCAATTCTGAGTTAGAGTTGGACTCCTCCGTCCAATCCCAACTCACCGACCTGAGTGGTTCGAAACGTTAGACCGGAAAATTCTCTTTAACTCCTGGGTAGCTACACAACTGCAACCCCACCCCACCCTCCAATTCCACCCCCCTCACAAACTCCCCACTTGACCCCGATTAACCACACCCACCCCCCAACCCGACCCCGACCCACCGACTGCCCCCCCCTGACCTCCCGACACCCACAAACCCCGATCACCCCTCCCTCGACCACCACCCCGCCCCCTCCCCAGCCCCCGCATCTGCCCTCCCGCTTCCGCCCGTGCCCCACCCTGGACTCCATGACTAGCCCCCCGACCAACCCACTGACCGCCCGACCTCTCCCCTCACCCTCACCCGACCTGACCTGACCTGACACGCCCCTCCTCCCACCTCTCCCCTCCCACCACCAGCGCCAATCCGATCTGTCAACCCCTCCCCACCCAACCCTGCTACCCCCCGAGGCCACTTCGCACCTCACCCGAGGGGGCGGGGCGGCGGGGGGAGGGATTGTTGCCTTGGCTGGATGGGTCATCCAACCATCCAGGGGTTCGGAGACCACCCGGGCAGGTGGTGAAGTTTGAGCTCAAGATGAATTTGGAAATCCAAATCGAGTGATGCCCATGAATCAATTGTTCTACACCCTCACCACCCCCCCCTACCCATTTTACCCAGTTACCCACCCACGTCCTCAACCACCCTGCTCCATTAACACCCCCCTCACCCACCTTACCCTATGCTCTTACCCACCCTCCCCATTTTACCTAGCGATCCAATTACCCACCCAATGCCCTTGCCCACCCAATGCCCTCAACTACCCTGCTCCATCGCCTACCTTACCCCGTCACCCACCTTGTCCCAACGCCCACCTGATCCTGTCACCCACACTATCCCCTCACCCACCCAATGCCCTTGCCCACCCAATGCCCTCAACTACCCTGCTCCATCGCCTACCTTACCCCGTCACCCACCTTGTCCCAACGCCCACCTGATCCTGTCACCCACACTATCCCCTCAACCACCCAATGCCCTTGCCCACCCAATGCCCTCAACTACCCTGCTCCATCGCCTACCTTACCCCGTCACCCACCTTGTCCCAACGCCCACCTGATCCTGTCACCTACACTATCCCCTCAACCACCCTACGCCCTCATCCACCCTACACCTTCACCCACCCTAAGCCCTCAACCACCCTGCCCCATCACCCACTCTATCCCATCACCCACCCTACCCCATCACCCACTCTACGTCCTGAACTACCCTGACCCATCACCCATCTTACCCTGTCGCCCACACTATCCCCTCACCCACCCAATGCCCTTGCCCACCCAACGCCCTCAACTACCCTGCTCCGTCGCCTACCTTACCCAGTCACCCACATTACCCCAATACCCACCTGATCCTGTCACCCACACTATCCCCTCAACCACCCAACGCCCTCATCCACCCTACACCTTCACCCACCCTAAGCCCTCACCCACCCTACCCCCTTGTCCACTGTTATATTCTACTACGGTGGGTGGGGGGGGTCACTTTGCTAGCGAACCGGCTACACCTTACCTGTCGACAGGTGAGTCGATTACAGCATTTGGCAGACACAGAGACCAATATGATATGAAGCACACGCTATTTATTTACACAGACAACAGAGCGATGACATGATGGGCACAACTCCAACCAGACCCTACCCCAAACTAACATTTACATGGTAGCCCGGGCAACACAGCTATGGTCCACTTGCTCACGTTCTCTTAAAGGTGTATCACACCTCAGGGTCACCGTATCCACCCTATCCCTTACCCCACCCGACGCACTCACCCCCACCCCACCCCCACAACCCCGTCACCCACCAACCTTACACACTCACCTGCTTTTACAAAGCAGCTTCAGGGCATTTTACTGATGCCAGCGAGTGCCTTCAAAGAGATGACAGCGTGGGGGGAGGTGGGGAGGGGGGGCGGTGGGTGGCGTTGGTGGGGGGAGTAGGGGGGGGTGGGGTCCCTGCCCTGACTCTCTGGGCCGCCGCACCCAGTCGAATGTAAAGGATCCTCCCTCGGACGATCACTCGGACATGGCGGAGGAGGTTAGGTGTCGGGTTTTCTCTGTCTGTTCAGGGTCGGAAATGCTGCCCGTCTCGAGCAGACGGTTTGGGTTCAACGCTTTATCCCTCTTGTACCATGGTAGCCTAGGAGCATCCTGCACACAACAAACTGGGGGAGTAAATCGGCCCTCGGGGTACACAGGAACAGGAGGAGGCCATTCAGCCCCTTCTCGAGCCTGTTACACAGGAACAGGAGGAGGCCCATTCAGCCCCCCTCGAGCCTGTTACACAGGAACAGGAGGAGGCCATTCAGCCCCTTCTCGAGCCTGTTACACAGGAACAGGAGGAAGCCCCATTCAGCCCCCTCGAACCTGCTCCATTCAATCAGATCATGTCCGATCTGTATCTTGACCCCAGCCACCCGCCTCGGTTCCGTGACCCTTAACCCCCCCCCCCGACCCAACAAAAATCTCTCAATCTCAGTTTTGAAATTTACAATTGACCCCTCCCAGTCTCGACAGCTTTTTCTGGGGGAGAGAGTTCCAGATTTCCACCCCCCCCGACTTTGTGTGAAGAAGTGCTTCCTGACATCACCCCCTGAACGGCCTGGCTGCAATTTTAAGTTTCTGCCCCCTTGTTCTGGACCCCCCCTCACCTCACCCCCACTATCGGGGGAAATAGTTTCACTCTATTGTCCCCACCGAATCCTTTAATCATCTTAAACCCCTCGATTAGATCACCCATAATCTTCGAGACTCGAGGGAACACAAGCCTGGTCTGTGCAACCTGTCCTCGGGATTTAACCCTTTCAGCCCCGGGATCGTTCTGGTGACTCTGGGCTGCATCCCTTCCGAGGACAATATACCCTCCCTGAGGTGCAGGGTCCAGGACTGAACCCAGTGACTACAGGTGGGGTCTGAGAGGAGCTTTAGAAAACTGAAGCTTCAGTTGCATAACTTGTTAGTAATGCTTACTTTTACTGGGACACTGAAGCAATCCATGTCCAAATGCAGCAAGACCTGGACAATATCCAGGCTCAGGGCTGACAAGCGGCAAATAACATTCACACCACACAAGTGTCAGGCAATGACCATCTCCAGCAAGACAGAATCTAACCATCGCCCCTTGATGTTTAATGACATTACCATCACTGAATCTCCTACTATCAATATCCTGGGGGTTACCATTGACCAGAAACTGTACTGGACCAGCCATATAAATACTGTGGCTACAAGAGCAGGTCAGAGGCTGGGAATCCTGTAGCGAGTAACTCACCTCCTGACTCCCCAAAGCCTGTCCACCATCTACAAGGCACAAGTCAGGAGTGTGATGGGATACTCCCCACTTGCCTGGATGAGTGCAGCTCCCACAACACTCAAGAAGCTCACAACCGTCCAGGACAAAGCAGCCCCGCTTGATCGGCACCCCATCCATAAACATTCACCCCCTCCACCACGAATGCACAGTAGCAGCAGTGTGTGTACCATCTACAAGATGCACTGCAGCAACTCACCAAGGCTCCTTCCACAGCACCTTCCAAACCCGCGACCTCTACCATCTAGAAGGACAAGGGCAGCAGACACATGGGGAACACCCCCACCTGGAAGTTCCCCTCCAAGTCACTCACCATCCTGACTTGGAAATATATCACTGTTCCTTCACTGTCGCTAGGTCAAAATCCTGGAACTCCCTCCCTAACAGCGCTGTGGGTGTACCTACACCACAGGGGACAAAATCCTGGAACTCCCTCCCTAACAGCACTGTGGGTGTACCTACACCACACGGGGACAAAATCCTGGAACTCCCTCCCTAACAGCGCTGTGGGTGTACCTACACCACACGGACAAAATCCTGGAACTCCCTCCCCAACAGCGCTGTGGGTGTACCTACACCACAGGGACAAAATCCTGGAACTGCCTCCCTAACAGCGCTGTGGGTGTACCTACATCACACGGACAAAATCCTGGAACTCCCTCCCTAACAGCGCTGTGGATGTACCTACACCACAGGGACAAAATCCTGGAACTCCCTCCCTAACAGCACTGTGGGTGTACCTACACCACATGGACAAAATCCTGGAACTCCCTCCCTAACAGCGCTGTGGGTGTACCTACACCACAGGGACAAAATCCTGGAACTCCCTCCCTAACAGCGCTGTGGGTGTACCTACACCACACGGACAAAATCCTGGAACTCCCTCCCTAACAGCACTGTGGGTGTACCTACACCACAGGGACAAAATCCTGGAACTCCCTCCCTAACAGCGCTGTGGGTGTACCTACACCACAGGGACAAAATCCTGGAACTCCCTCCCTAACAGCGCTGTGGGTGTACCTACACCACAGGGACAAAATCCTGGAACTCCCTCCCTAACATCACTGTGGGTGTACCTACACCACACGGGGACAAAATCCTGGAACTCCTTCCCTAACAGCGCTGTGGGAGTACCTACACCACAGGGGACAAAATCCTGGAACTCCCTCCCTAACAGCGCTGTGGGAGTACCTACACCACAGGGACTGCAGCGGGTCAAGAAGGCAGCTCACCCACCACCTTCTCAAGGGGGCAATTAGGGATGGGGCAATAAATGCTGGGCCCGGCCAAGGGCGTTCAAATCCCGTGATGAAATTAAAAAATTTAACCTCCTGACTGAGCAAAGCAGAGAGGCCAAGGAAATTCGACTGTGTGATGCATCTCCTCCTGTGAATTGCTCCAAGTTCTTTCTCTGGATTTCTTCCAGGTGATTTTCAGCCGGCTCTCGGGTCCCTCTGATGTGCACGAGGCCCTATCCATAGCAGCTGGGAACCTCAGGTCAGTCCATCTCAAATTAGAAAACCTGCCCCAATGGATAGAAACATCTGGAGCTCTGGGCATTCACACGAAGGATTCCATGTGTCTGAGAAAGTCCTGTTGTCTGCAGCCCCCCTGTCACTGAGTGACCTACACTGGCTCCCGGAGACTCAATCACTCCAGTTTCAGAATTCTCAACCTTGGTTTCAAGTCCTGACAGGCCCTTCCCTCCCTATCCCTGTAACCTCCTCCAAACCCTCCATCCCTCCCTATCCCTGTAACCTCCTCCACCCCTTCCACCCCTCCCTATCCCTGTAACCTCCTCCACCCCTTCCATCCCTCCCTATCCCTGTAACCTCCTCCACCCCTTCCATCCCTCCCTATCCCTGTAACCTCCTCCAAACCCTCCATCCCTCCCTATCCCTGTAACCTCCTCCACCTCTTCCATCCCTCCCTATCCCTGTAACCTCCTCCACCCCTTCCATCCCTCCCTATCCCTGTAACCTCCTCCACCCCTTCCACCCCTCCCTATCCCTGTAACCTCCTCCACCCCTTCCATCCCTCCCTATCCCTGTAACCTCCTCCAAACCCTCCATCCCTCCCTATCCCTGTAACCTCCTCCAAACCCTCCATCCCTCCCTATCCCTGTAACCTCCTCCACCCCTTCCATCCCTCCCTATCCCTGTAACCTCCTCCAACCCCTCCATTCCTCCCTATCCCTGTAACCTCCTCCAACCTCTAAATCCCTCCCTATCTCTGTAACCTCCTCCAGCCCCTATAACCCTCCCTATCTCTGTAACCACCTCCAGCCCCAAAAAACACCCTATCTCTGTAACCTCCTCCAACCCCTACATCCCTCCCTATATCCATAACCTCCTTCACCCCTACAACCCTCCCTATCTCTGTAACCCCATCAAACCCGGTACAACCCTATTTATCTCTGTAACCTCCTCCAACCCCTACAACCCTCCCTATTTCAGTAACCTCCTCCAGCCCCTACAACCTTCCCTATCTCTGTAACCTCCTCCTACTGAGGGAGTGCTGCACTGTCATTACTGAGGGAATGCCGCACTGTCTGTACTGAGGGAGTGCTGCACTGTTGGTACTGAGGGAGTGCTGCACTGTCATTACTGAGGGAGTGCTGCACTGTCTGTACTGAGGGAGTGCCGCACTGTCATTACTGAGGGAGTGTTGCACTGTCGGTACTGAGGGAGTGCTGCACTGTTGGTACTGAGGGAGTGCCGCACTGTCATTACTGAGGGAGTGCTGCACTGTCATTACTGAGGGAGTGCTGCACTGTCTGTACTGAGGGAGAGCTGCACTGTCTGTACTGAGGGAGTGCTGCACTGTCTGTACTGAGGGAGAGCTGCACTGCCCGTACTGAGGGAGTGCTGCACTGTCATTACTGAGGGAGCGCTGCACTGTCATTACTGAGGGAGTGCTGCACTGTCTGTACTGAGGGAGTGCTGCACTGTCATTACTGAGGGAGTGCTGCACTGTCATTACTGAGGGAGTGCTGCACTGTCTGTACTGAGGGAGTGCCGCACTGTCATTACTGAGGGAGTGCCGCACTGTCGGTACTGAGGGAGTGCTGCACTGTCATTACTGAGGGAGTGCCGCACTGTCGGTACTGAGGGAGTGCTGCACTGTCATTACTGAGGGAGTGCCGCACTGTCGGTACTGAGGGAGTGCTGCACTGTCATTACTGAGGGAATGCTGCACTGTCTGTACTGAGGGAGTACTGCACTGTCATTACTGAGGGAGTGCTGCACTGTCATTACTGAGGGAGTGCTGCACTGTCATTACTGAGGGAGTGTTGCACTGTCATTACTGAGGGAGTCCTGCACTGTCATTACTGAGGGAGTGCTGCACTGTCTGTACTGAGGGAGTGCTGCACTGTCCGTACTGAGGGAGTGCTGCACTGTCATTACTAAGGGAGTGCTGCACTGTCATTATTGAGGGAGTGCTGCACTGTCGGTACTGAGGGAGTGCTGCACTGTCATTACTGAGGGAGTGCCGCACTGTCGGTACTGAGGGAGTGCTGCACTGTCATTACTGAGGGAGTGCTGCATTGTCTGTACTGAGGGAGTGCTGCACTGTCATTACCGAGGGAGTGCCGCGCTGTCGGTACTGAGGGAGTGCTGCACTGTCATTACTGAGGGAGTGCCGCACTGTCTGTACTGAGGGAGTGCTGCACTGTCATTACTGAGGGAGTGCTGCACTGTCATTACTGAGGGAGTGATGCACTGTCTGTACTGAGGGAGTGCTGCACTGTCATTACTGAGGGAGTGCCGCACTGTCTGTACTGAGGGAGTGCTGCACTGTCATTACTGAGGGAGTGCTGCACTGTCTGTACTGAGGGAGTGCCGCACTGTCTGTACTGAGGGAGTGCCGCACTGTCATTACTGAGGGAGTGCCGCACTGTCATTACTGAGGGAGTGCCGCACTGTCATTACTGAGGGAGTGCCGCACTGTCATTACTGAGGGAATGCTGCACTGTCTGTACTGAGGGAGTGCTGCACTGTCATTACTGAGGGAGTGCTGCACTGTCTGTACTGAGGGAGTGCTGCACTGTCATTACTGAGGGAGTGCTGCACTGTCATTACTGAGGGAGTGCTGCACTGTCATTACTGAGGGAGTGTTGCACTGTCATTACTGAGGGAGTGATGCACTGTCATTACTGAGGGAGTGCTGCACTGTCTGTACTGAGGGAGTGCTGCACTGTCCATACTGAGGGAGTGCTGCACTGTCATTACTAAGGGAGTGCTGCACTGTCATTATTGAGGGAGTGCTGCACTGTCGGTACTGAGGGAGTGCTGCACTGTCATTACTGAGGGAGTGCTGCATTGTCTGTACTGAGGGAGTGCCGCACTGTCATTACTGAGGGAGTGCCGCACTGTCGGTACTGAGGGAGTGCTGCACTGTCGGTACTGAGGGAGTGCTGCACTGTCTGCCACTGCAATTTCTTCCCAGATGCCTGCAGTGTGACAACTCTGGAGCCACAGTTGTGGATGCGTGAGGTCTCCTGGTCACTCTTTGGGAAATAGCGGGAGGCAGTGAAACCCTTTGGGATGTCCTGAGGTGGTGAAGTGCTCGACAGAAATGCAAAGTCTGTTTAAATTCTCTCATCTTTCTTACAGAGGGGAGGTGGTATCGTTGGTTGACCATGTTGGAAAACCAGTTGTTATAAACCCCGAGATGCCTGCCAACTCTGTGAGGTGAGTCATCTTGCTAGACCTGGCGACAAAATGTACAACTGTTTTCCTGTATAAAGCGCGATTGTCAGCAATGTCCACTCGGGTCATTTCTTCAGTATCGGTACCGGCCAGGAGCAAATAGTCCAATAGTGAAGATCCTACATGGACGGGTAGAATTGTATGTGTGGATTAACAACACAAAGCAGAGTCAGTGATAGGGGAGAGTGTACATGGGGATGTAGGAGGGGATTAAATGGGTGGGTAGAGTCAGTGATAGGGGAGAGTGTACATGGGGATGTGAGAGGGGATTAAATGGGTGGGTAGAGTCAGTGATAGGGGAGAGTGTACATGGGGATGTGGGAGGGGATTAAATGGGTGGGTAGATTCAGTGATAAGGGAGGGTGTACATGGGGATGTGGGAGGGGATTAAATGGGTGGGTAGAGTCAATGATAGGGGGAGAGTGTACATGGGGATGTGGGAGGGGATTAAAGGGATGGGTAGAGTCAGTGATAGGGGAGAGTGTACATGGGGATGTGGGAGGGGATTAAATGGGTGGGTAGAGTCAGTGATAAGGGAGGGTGTACATGGGGATGTGGGAGGGGATTAAATGGGTGGGTAGAGTCAGTGATAAGGGAGGGTGTACATGGGGATGTGGGAGGGGAGTGAATGGGTGGGTAGAGTCAGTGATAGGGGGGGAGTGTACATGGGGGTGTGGGAGGGGATTAAATGGGTGGGTAGAGTCAGTGATAAGGGAGGGTGTACTTGGGACTGTGGGAGGGGATTAAATGGGTGGGTAGAGTCAGTGATAAGGGAGGGTGTACATGGGACTGTGGGAGGGGATTAAATGGGTGGGTAGAGTCAGTGATAGGGGGAGAGTGTACACAGGAATACTGCACACAGAGTTAAATATTTATATTTCTACAAAGTCACTAATTCCCCCCATCTTTTTACAGTTTTCCATATAAAGTTATTGCTGTGACTGACCAACACACAGGTACGCGATATTCACTGTCATATAAACTGCCCAGCGTTGTCCCAATATAGCAGCGGCACAGGCTAAAATATTAATAACCTGCTCTGAGTTCTTCTTCAAAGCCAAGGTTAAATATAAAGCTGGTCAAAGGTCCTAAACTTCAAGAACAGTCACAGCACCAGTTCTTATAGAGATCAGCACTGTCAGATGGTCAGTACTGAGGGAGAGCTGCACTGTCGGAGGGTCAGTACTGAGGGAGTGCTGCACTGTCGGAGGGTCAGTACTGAGGGAGTGCTGCACTGACGGAGGGTCAGTATTGAGGGAGTGCCGCACTGTCAGAGGGTCAGTACTGAGGGAGTGCCGCACTGTCAGAGGGTCAGTACTGAGGGTGTGCAGCACTGTCAGAGGGCCAGTACTGAGGGAGTGCTGCACTGTCGGAGGGTCAGTACTGAGGGAGTACTGCACTGTCGTAAGGTCACTACTGAGGGAGTGCTGCACTGTCAGAGGGTCAGTACTGAGGGAGTGCCGCACTGTCGGAGGGTCATTACTGAGGGAGTGCTGCACTGTCGGAGGGTCATTACTGAGGGAGTGCTGCACTGTCGGGGGGTCAGTACTGAGGGAGTGCTGCACTGTCAGAGGGTCAGTACTGAGGGAGTGCTGCACTATCGGAGGGTCAGTACTGAGGGAGTGCTGCACTGTCGGGGGGGTCAGTACTGAGGGAGTGCCGCACTGTCAGAGGGTCAGTACTGAGGGTGTGCAGCACTGTCAGAGGGTCAGTACTGAGGGAGTGCCGCACTGTCGGAGGGTCATTACTGAGGGAGTGCTGCACTGTCGGAGGGTCATTACTGAGGGAGTGCTGCACTGTCGGGGGGTCAGTACTGAGGGAGTGCTGCACTGTCAGAGGGTCAGTACTGAGGGAGTGCTGCACTGTCAGAGGACCAGTACTGAGGGAGTCCTGCATTGTCAGAGGGTCAGTACTGAGGGAGTGCTGCACTGTCAGAGGGTCAGTACTGAGGGAGTGCTGCACTGTCGGAGGGTCAGTACTGAGGGAGTGCTGCACTGTCGGGGGGTCAGTACTGAGGGAGTGCAGCACTGTCAGAGGTGCTGTCTTTCAGATGAGACATTAAACTGTGGCTCTTTCTGCCGTCTCAGGCGGGTGTGAAAAGTCCTGCTATTTGTAAGAGGAGCAGTGGGGAGTTCTCCCCGGTGTCCTCGGGCCGATATTTATCCCTCATCCAACCTCACTGCTGCTTGTGGGATCTTGCTGTGCACAAATTGGCTGCTGCGTTTCCGACAGTATAACTGTGACCTCACTGGAGAAAAAAATCCTTTGTTGGCTGTGAAATGCCCTGAGGTGGGAACAGGCGCTAAAGACATGGGGGTTATTTCATTTTTTCTGTGCTCGCTGTGACCTGCTCTTAATGGTCCACTCGACTATAATGCTCTATTGCAGAACCATACCCCAGTAGCGTACTGTCTGATTAAACACTACTGCAGAACAGTTAGACCACAAGCTGCTTCACCCATGTCACGCCGAGGTATAGCACACTGAACATTTCAAAATGGGGCCGGGGTTATTTCTGATGTTCATTTCTACAGGGATGGAATTGAAAGACAAGCTGTGTTCAACTCCTGTCAAACCGTGGTTAGTCCACACTGGGAGCACTGTGCACAGTTCCAGTCTCCGTATCCCTTGGTCAGACCACACTGGGGGCACTGTGCACAGTTCCAGTCTCCGTATCCCTTGGTTAGAAAACACTGGGAGCACTGTGCACAGTTCCAGTCTCTGTATCCCTTGGTCAGACCACACTGGGAGCACTGTGCACAGTTCCAGTCTACATATCCCTTGGTTAGACCACACTGGGAACACTGTGCTCAGTTCCAGTCTCCATATCCCTTGGTTAGACTGCACTGGGAGCACTGTGCACAGTTCCAGTCTCCGTATCCCTTGGTTAGACAACACTGGGAGCACAGTGCACAGTTCCAGTCTCCATATCCCTTGGTTAGACCACACTGGGAGCACTGTGCACAGTTCCGGTCTCCATATCCCTTGGTTAGACCACACTGGGATCGCTGTGCACAGTTCTAGTCTCCATATCCCTTGGTTAGACCACACTGGGATCGCTGTGCACAGTTCTGGTCTCCATATCCCTTGGTTAGACCACACTGGGATCGCTGTGCACAGTTCCGGTCTCCATATCCCTTGGTTAGACCACACTGGGATCACTGTGCACAGTTCCAGTCTCCGTATCCCTTGGTTAGACAACACTGGGAGCACTGTGCACAGTTCCAGTCTCCATATCCCTTGGTTAGACCACACTGGGAGCACTGTGCACAGTTCCGGTCTCCATATCCCTTGGTTAGACCACACTGGGATCGCTGTGCACAGTTCTGGTCTCCATATCCCTTGGTTAGACCACACTGGGATCGCTGTGCACAGTTCTGGTCTCCATATCCCTTGGTTAGACCACACTGGGAGCACTGTATACCGTTCTGGTCCCCATATCCCTTGGTTAGACCACACTGGGAGCACTGTGCACAGTTCCAGTCTCCATATCCCCTGGTTAGACCACACTGGGAGCACTGTGCACAGTTCCAGTCTCCATATCTCTTGGTTAGACCACACTGGGAGCACTGTGCACAGTTCCAGTCTCCATATCCCTTGGTTAGACCACACTGGGAGCACTGTATACCGTTCTGGTCTCCATATCCCTTGGTTAGACCACACTGGGAGCACTGTATACCGTTCTGGTCTCCATATCCCTTGGTTAGACCACACTGGGAGCTCTGTGCACAGTTCTCCTTGTTCTAAAAATGATATAGTTACTGGAGAAGTTGCCATAATATTTTCCAAAATGAAACCAGCTGGTTATAATGATCAGGAAAGACTGAACAGGCTGAGGTTATTTTCCCTAGAAAAGAGAAGGCTGAGGGGGTGACCTGATCGAGGTCTCTAAGATGATGAAAGGATTTCGATGGGGCAGACGTAGAGAAGATGTTTCCACTTGTCGGAGTGAGACCAGAACTAGGGGACCATCGATATAAGATCGTCATTGATAAACCCAATGTGGATTTCAGGAGAAACCTCTTTACCCAGAGAGTGGGGAGAATGTGGGACTCGCTCCCACAGGGAGTGATCGAGGTGAATAGTGTCGATGTGTTTAAGGGGGAAGCTGGATAAACACATGAGGGACAAAGGACTAGAAGGATATGGGGATGGGGCGAGATGGAGAAGGGGGGTGGGAGGAGGCTGGTGTGGAGCAGAAACACCAACACGGAGGAGATGGGCCAAATGGCCTGTTTCTGTAGTTTCTTAACCATATGCTCCTGACCCCTCACCACATTAAAGCTGTGCTTGACCTTGACTCTGTATGTGTAGCCATTCCGATCGATAAGTTCTGAAGAAAGCTTAGGCCTCTGTCTCTTCTCATTAAACTCAAGCAATTTTGTCTCTTAATTTCACAGGTCATGAAAAACTTCTGCAAAATATTTTAGTTGAGGTTGCGCAACACCTTTCCAGGTAAGGCTAGACAGCAACACGTGAACACGGGAATGCAGGAACACAGCAACATGGGAACACGGGAACACGGGAACACAGGAACACAGCAACATGGGAACACAGGAACACAGGAACACCGCAACATGGGAACACAAGAATGCAGGAACATAGGAACGCAGGATCACCGCAATGGGAACACAGGAACACAGCAACATGGGAACACAGGAACGCAGGAACACAGCAACATGGGAACACAGGAATGCAGGAACATGGGAACACAGGAACACAGGAACATGGGAACACAGGAACGCAGGAACACAGCAACATGGGAACACAGGAACGCAGGATCACCGCAACATGGGAACACAGGAACACAGCAACATGGGAACACAGGAACGCAGGAACACAGCAACATGGGAACACAGGAATGCAGGAACATGGGAACACAGGAACGCAGGATCACCGCAACATGGGAACACAGGAACACAGCAACATGGGAACACAGGAACGCTGGAACACAGCAACATGGGAACACGGGAACACGGGAACACAGGATCACAGCAACATGGGAACACAGGAACACAGGAACACCGCAACATGGGAACACAAGAATGCAGGAACATAGGAACGCAGGATCACCGCAATGGGAACACAGGAACACAGCAACATGGGAACACAGGAATGCAGGAACATGGGAACACAGGAACACAGCAACATGGGAACACAGGAACGCAGGAACACAGCAACATGGGAACACAGGAACACAGCAACATGGGAACACAGGAACGCAGGAACACAGCAACATGGGAACACAGGAATGCAGGAACATGGGAACACAGGAACGCAGGATCACCGCAACATGGGAACACAGGAACACAGCAACATGGGAACACAGGAACGCTGGAACACAGCAACATGGGAACACAGGAATGCAGGAACATGAGAACACAGGAACACAGCAACATGGGAACCCAGGAACACAGGAGCACAGGAACTTGGGAGCACAGGAACGCGGGAACATGGGAACATGGGAATGCAGGAACACAGCAACATGGGAGCACAGGAATGCAGCAACATGGGAACACGGGAATGCAGGAAAACAGCAACATGGGAACACAGTAATGCAGGAACATGGGAACACAGGAACGCAGGAACACAGCAACATTGGAACATGAAAACTCAGGGAAACAGCAACATTGGAACACAGCAACATGGGAACATGAGAACTCAGGAACACAACAACATTGGAACACAGCAACATGGGAACACAGCAACATGGGAACACAGCAACATTGGAACACAGCAACATGGGAACACAGCAACATGGGAACACAGCAACATTGGAACATGAGAACTCAGGGACACAGCAACGTTGGAACACAGCAACATCGGAACACAGCAACATGGGAACACAGCAACATTGGAACATGAGAACTCAGGGACACAGCAACATTGGAACACAGCAACATGGGAACACGGGAACTTAGGAACACAGGAACATGGGAACACGGGAACTCAGGAACACAGCAACATGGGAAAACGGGAACTCAGGAACACAGCGACATGGGAACACGGGAACTCAGGAACACAGGAACATGGGAACACAGGAACACAGCGACATGGGAACACGGGAACTCTGGAACACAGCGACATGGGAACACGGGAATTCAGGAACACAGCAACATGGGAACATGGGAACACAGGAACACAGCGACATGGGAACACGGGAATTCTGGAACACAGCGACATGGGAACACGGGCACTCTGGAACACAGCAACATGGGAACACGGGAACTCGGGAACACAGCAACATGGGAACACGGGAACTCGGGAACACAGCAACATGGGAACATGGGAACACAGGAACATGGGAACTCAGCAACATGGGAACACAGCAACATGGGAACATGGGAACACAGGAACATGGGAACTCAGCAACATGGGAACTCAGCAACATGGGAACACAGGAACACATGAACATATAACCAGAGTGACTTAGCCACATGGGAGTGTAGGCTCCCTAAATTCACCTTATCCCCTTGTTGAGATAAGCAGTCTGAGACATCCATTAACTGGGTTACTGAGCCTTTCACCCTGGGGCGTCTGCACCCTTTTAGCCGTTACCAGCCCTGGACAGCCAGCCTCGGTGAGCCACTCGACTACAGTGGGCATCGTGGCCTTAATCCAATTCTGTCCCCCAGTGAGCACCCGTGTTCCTGTGTTCCCAGTGTATCTGCACCCCCATAACCGAGCTGGGGGGGGGGTTTGGAGCCGGTGAGGGTTACACGATGACGAGGCATGCCCTGGTTGAATACCTCCCCAATGCTCACTGACCGGAGGGTGTCCACATTTCCCCAAACCCTTCCTCAGCGAGGGTCAAGGTGCTCGGAGAGGAGGGAGGAGGCCAGACATCATGGACACCCACGTCCAGAAAAGGGGGAAACAGGTACGCAAAGGTCAGGAATAGGAGCAAGAGGGAGGCCATTTGGCCCCTCGAGGCCTGTTCAGTACGATCCCGGCTGATCTCCTACCTCAGCTCCACTTTCCCGCCTTATCCCCCGGTGCCCAAAAACCCATCGATCCCGGTCTTGAATAGACTCAACGTCGGAGCACCCACCGCTCCCTGGAGGAGGGAATCCCAAAGACTCGCAAGCCTCTGAGTGAAGGCATTTCTCCTCGTCTCTGTCCAAAATGGCTGACCCCCTTGTCCTGAGACTGTGACCCCCCCCCCCCCCCACACCCCAAACCCTCCGGCTCCACCAAAACTCTCCAGTCGCATTGGTGGGGGCATCGGGGTTTGGTGGGGGGGGGTGGTTGGTGAAGGGGGTGAGAAGCAACCCCTCAGCATCGAGCCGGTCAAACCCTCCGAGGATTTAGTGTTTCTATGTTCCCATGTTGCTGTGTCCCTGTGTTCCCATGTTCCTGAGTTCCCATGTTCCCATGTTCCTGAGTTCCCATGTTCCCATGTTCCTGAGTTCCCATGTTCCCATGTTGCTGTGTTCCCATGTTCCCATGTTCCCATGTTCCTGAGTTCCCATGTTCCCATGTTCCTGAGTTCCCATGTTGCTGTGTTCCCATGTTCCCATGTTCCTGAGTTCCCATGTTGCTGTGTTCCCATGTTCCCATGTTCCCATGTTCCCAAGTTCCCATGTTCCCATGTTCCTGAGTTCCCATGTTGCTGTGTTCCCATGTTCCTGAGTTCCCATGTTGCTGTGTTCCCATGTTCCTGAGTTCCCATGTTCCCATGTTCCTGACTTCCCATGTTCCCATGTTCCTGAGTTCCCATGTTGCTGTTTTCCCATGTTCCCATGTTCCTGAGTTCCCATGTTGCTGTGTTCCCATGTTCCCATGTTCCCATGTCCCTGAGTTCCCATGTCCCCATGTTGCTGTGTTCCCATGTTCCCATGTTCCTGAGTTCCCATGTTCCCATGTTGCTGTGTTACCATGTTCCCATGTTCCCATGTTCCTGAGTTCCCATGTTGCTGTGTCCCTGTGTTCCCATGTTCCTGAGTTCTCATGTTCCCATGTTCCTGAGTTCCCATGTTCCCATGTTCCTGAGTTCCCATGTTCCCATGTTGCTGTGTTCCCATGTTCCCATGTTGCTGTGTTCCCATGTTCCCATGTTCCATGTTCCTGAGTTCCCATGTTCCCATGTTCCTGAGTTCCCATGTTGCTGTGTTCCCATGTTCCCATGTTCCTGAGTTCCCATGTTGCTGTGTTCCCATGTTCCCATGTTCCCATGTTCCCAAGTTCCCATGTTCCCATGTTCCTGAGTTCCCATGTTGCTGTGTTCCCATGTTCCTGAGTTCCCATGTTGCTGTGTTCCCATGTTCCTGAGTTCCCATGTTCCCATGTTCCTGACTTCCCATGTTCCCATGTTCCTGAGTTCCCAAGTTGCTGTTTTCCCATGTTCCCATGTTCCTGAGTTCCCATGTTGCTGTGTTCCCATGTTCCCATGTTCCCATGTTCCTGAGTTCCCATGTCCCCATGTTGCTGTGTTCCCATGTTCCCATGTTCCTGAGTTCCCATGTTCCCATGTTGCTGTGTTACCATGTTCCCATGTTCCCATGTTCCTGAGTTCCCATGTTGCTGTGTTCCCATGTTCCCATGTTCCTGAGTTCCCATGTTCCCATGTTCCTGAGTTCCCATGTTGCTGTGTTCCCATGTTCCCATGTTCCTGAGTTCCCATGTTGCTGTGTTCCCATGTTCCCATGTTCCCATGTTCCTGAATTCCCATGTTCCCATGTTCCTGAGTTCCCATGTTGCTGTGTTCCCATGTTCCCATGTTCCTGAGTTCCCATGTTGCTGTGTTCCCATGTTCCCATGTTCCCATGTTCCTGAATTCCCATGTTGCTGTGTTCCCATGTTCCCATGTTCCTGAGTTCCCATGTTCCCATGTTCCTGAGTTCCCATGTTGCTGTGTTCCCATGTTCCCATGTTCCTGAGTTCCCATGTTGCTGTGTTCCCATGTTCCCATGTTCCTGAGTTCCCATGTTCCCATGTTCCCATGTTCCTGAGTTCCCATGTTCCCATGTTCCCATGTTCCTGAGTTCCCATGTTGCTGTGTTCCCATGTTCCTGAGTTCCCATGTCACCATGTTGCTGTGTTCCCATGTTCCCATGTTCCTGAGTTCCCATGTTCCCATGTTGCTGTGTTCCCATGTTCCCATGTTCCTGAGTTCCCATGTTGTTGTGTTCCCATGTTCCTGAGTTCCCATGTTCCCATGTTCCTGAGTTCCCATGTTCCCATGTTCCTGAGTTCCCATGTTCCTGAGTTCCCATGTTCCCATGTTCCTGAGTTCCCATGTTCCCATGTTGCTGTGTTCCCATGTTCCCATGTTGCTGTGTTCCCATGTTCCCATGTTCCTGAGTTCCCATGTTCCCATGTTGCTGTGTTCCCATGTTCCCATGTTCCCATGTTGCTGTGTTCCCGAATTCCCGTGTTCCCATGTTGCTGTGTTCCCGAGTTCCCGTGTTCCCATGTCGCTGTGTTCCAGAGTTCCCGTGTTCCCATGTCGCTGTGTTCCAGAATTCCCGTGTTCCCATGTCGCTGTGTTCCTGTGTTCCCATGTTCCCATGTTGCTGTGTTCCTGAGTTCCCGTGTTCCCATGTCGCTGTGTTCCAGAGTTCCCGTGTTCCCATGTCGCTGTGTTCCTGTGTTCCCATGTTCCCATGTTCCCATGTTCCTGTGTTCCTGAGTTCCCGTGTTCCCATGTCGCTGTGTTCCTGAGTTCCCGTTTTCCCATGTTGCTGTGTTCCTGAGTTCCTGTGTTCCCATGTTCCTGTGTTCCTAAGTTCCCGTGTTCCCATGTTGCTGTGTTCCAATGTTGCTGTGTCCCTGAGTTCTCATGTTCCAATGTTGCTGTGTTCCCATGTTGCTGTGTTCCCATGTTGCTGTGTTCCCATGTTGCTGTGTTCCCATGTTCCCATGTTCCTGAGTTCCCATGTTGCTGTGTTCCCATGTTCCCATGTTCCTGAGTTCCCATGTCCCCATGTTGCTGTGTTCCCATGTTCCCATGTTCCTGAGTTCCCATGTTCCCATGTTGCTGTGTTCCCATGTTCCCATGTTCCTGAGTTCCCATGTTGCTGTGTTCCCATGTTCCCATGTTCCCATGTTCCTGAGTTCCCATGTCCCCATGTTGCTGTGTTCCCATGTTCCCATGTTCCTGAGTTCCCATGTTCCCATGTTGCTGTGTTCCCATGTTGCTGTGTTCCGATGTTGCTGTGTTCCCATGTTCCCATGTTCCTGAGTTCCCATGTTGCTGTGTTCCCATGTTCCCATGTTCCTGAGTTCCCATGTCCCCATGTTGCTGTGTTCCCATGTTCCCATGTTCCTGAGTTCCCATGTTCCCATGTTGCTGTGTTCCCATGTTCCCATGTTCCTGAGTTCCCATGTTGCTGTGTTCCCATGTTCCCATGTTCCTGAGTTCCCATGTCCCCATGTTGCTGTGTTCCCATGTTCCCATGTTCCTGAGTTCCCATGTTCCCATGTTGCTGTGTTCCCATGTTCCCATGTTCCTGAGTTCCCATGTTGTTGTGTTCCCATGTTCCTGAGTTCCCATGTTCCCATGTTCCTGAGTTCCCATGTTCCCATGTTCCCATGTTCCTGAGTTCCCATGTTGCTGTGTTCCCATGTTCCCATGTTCCTGAGTTCCCATGTCCCCATGTTGCTGTGTTCCCATGTTCCCATGTTCCTGAGTTCCCATGTTCCCATGTTGCTGTGTTCCCATGTTCCCATGTTCCTGAGTTCCCATGTTCCTGTGTTCCCATGTTCCTGAGTTCCCATGTTCCCATGTTCCTGAGTTCCCATGTTCCCATGTTGCTGTGTTCCCATGTTCCCATGTTCCTGAGTTCCCATGTTGTTGTGTTCCCATGTTCCTGAGTTCCCATGTTCCCATGTTCCTGAGTTCCCATGTTCCCATGTTCCCATGTTCCTGAGTTCCCATGTTCCTGAGTTCCCATGTTCCCATGTTCCTGAGTTCCCATGTTACCATGTTCCTGAGTTCCCATGTTGCTGTGTTCCCATGTTCCCATGTTGCTGTGTTCCAATGTTCCCATGTTCCTGAGTTCCCATGTTCCCATGTTGCTGTGTTCCCATGTTCCCATGTTCCCATGTTGCTGTGTTCCAGAATTCCCGTGTTCCCATGTCGCTGTGTTCCTGTGTTCCCATGTTCCCATGTTGCTGTGTTCCTGAGTTCCCGTGTTCCCATGTCGCTGTGTTCCAGAGTTCCCGTTTTCCCATGTCGCTGTGTTCCTGTGTTCCCATGTTCCCGTGTTCCCATGTTCCTGTGTTCCTGAGTTCCCATGTTCCCATGTCGCTGTGTTCCTGAGTTCCCGTTTTCCCATGTTGCTGTGTTCCTGAGTTCCCGTGTTCCCATGTTCCTGTGTTCCTAAGTTCCCGTGTTCCCATGTTGCTGTGTTCCAATGTTGCTGTGTCCCTGAGTTCTCATGTTCCAATGTTGCTGTGTTCCCATGTTGCTGTGTTCCCATGTTCCCATGTTCCCATGTTCCTGAGTTCCCATGTCCCCATGTTGCTGTGTTCCCATGTTCCCATGTTCCTGAGTTCCCATGTTCCCATGTTGCTGTGTTCCCATGTTCCCATGTTCCTGAGTTCCCATGTTGCTGTGTTCCCATGTTCCCATGTTCCCATGTTCCTGAGTTCCCATGTTCCCATGTTGCTGTGTTCCCATGTTGCTGTGTTCCGATGTTGCTGTGTTCCCATGTTCCCATGTTCCTGAGTTCCCATGTTGCTGAGTTCCCATGTTCCCATGTTCCTGAGTTCCCATGTCCCCATGTTGCTGTGTTCCCATGTTCCCATGTTCCTGAGTTCCCATGTTCCCATGTTGCTGTGTTCCCATGTTCCTGAGTTCCCATGTTGCTGTGTTCCCATGTTCCCATGTTCCTGAGTTCCCATGCCCCCATGTTGCTGTGTTCCCATGTTCCCATGTTCCTGAGTTCCCATGTTCCCATGTTGCTGTGTTCCCATGTTCCCATGTTCCTGAGTTCCCATGTTCCCATGTTCCTGAGTTCCCATGTTCCCATGTTCCTGAGTTCCCATGTTCCTGAGTTCCCATGTTGCTGTGTTCCCATGTTCCCATGTTCCTGAGTTCCCATGTCCCCATGTTGCTGTGTTCCCATGTTCCCATGTTCCTGAGTTCCCATGTTCCCATGTTGCTGTGTTCCCATGTTCCCATGTTCCTGAGTTCCCATGTTGTTGTGTTCCCATTTTCCTGAGTTCCCATGTTCCCATGTTCCCATGTTCCTGAGTTCCCATGTTCCTGAGTTCCCATGTTCCCATGTTCCTGAGTTCCCATGTTCCCATGTTCCTGAGTTCCCATGTTGCTGTGTTCCCATGTTCCCATGTTGCTGTGTTCCAATGTTCCCATGTTGCTGTGTTCCTATGTTCCCATGTTCCTGAGTTCCTATGTTCCCATGTTGCTGTGTTCCCATGTTCCTGTGTTCCCATGTTCCCATGTTCCTGAGTTCCCATGTTCCCATGTTGCTGTGTTCCCTTGTTCCTGTGTTCCCATGTTCCCATGTTCCTGAGTTCCCATGTTCCCATGTTCCTGTGTTCCCATGTTCCCATGTTCCCATGTTCCTGAGTTCCCATGTTCCCATGTTGCTGTGTTCCCATGTTCCCATGTTCCTGAGTTCACCTCTCTTTTCGCTATACTGCAGGGATTTATTTCAAGAGGACTAGAATATAAGAGCAGGGATGTGCTGCTGAAGCTTTATAAGCCTCTGGTCAGACCACATTTAGAATATTGTGAGCAATTTTGGGCCCCGTATCTCAGGAAGGATGTGCTGGCCCTGGAGAGGGTCCAGAGGAGGTTCACGAGAACGATCCCAGGAATGAAACATATGAGGAACGTTTGAGGACTCTGGGTCTATACTCGATGGAGTTTAGAAGGATGAGGAAGGGTGGGGGATCTGATTGAAACTTACAGAATACTGAAAGGCCTGGATAGAGTGGACGTGGGGAAGATGTTTCCATTAGTAGGAGAGACTAGGACCCGAGGGTACAGCCTCATAGTAAAGGGAAGACCTTTTAGAACAGAGATGAGGAGAAACTTCTTTAGCCAGAGAGTGGTGAATCTATGGAATTAATTGCTACAGAAGGCTGTGGAGGCCGAGTCATTGAGTGTATTTAAGACCGAGATAGATAGGTTCTTGCTTGGTAAGGGGGTCAAAAGTTACGGGGAGAAGGTGGGAGAATGGGGTTGAGATACTTATCAGCCATGATTGAATGGCGGAGCAGACTCGATGGGCCGAATGGCCTCATTTCCGCTCCTATGTCTCATGGTCTAACACCGGCCCATTCTCCTTGACCTCTCCCTCATGGGACAGTCTTCTCGGAGAGAGTGTGAAAGATCCCATGGTCACTCATTTGGAGGAAGAGAAAGGGGGGGGTGGGGGGTCTGGGGGGGGCGGGTGGGGGAGTTCTCCCTGGTGTCCCTGGGGCTGATATTTATCCCTCGGCTAACATCACTGGAGAAAAAGAGAACCCGGTGAACCCGTTAGGGTGTGGGCTCTTTGAGGGAGCTTCCTGCGCGTAGATTGGTTGTCCCATTTCCTACATGATGAATGAAAGCTCCTTCGTCGGCCTTGAAACGCTTTTGGATACTCCTGGGGTGGGGGGAAGGGTGCGGGGGGGGTGGGGAGGAGGGTGGGGGGGGGGCGGGTGGGGGTAGCGGGGGTGGATGAGGGAACACTCTCCAGCCTTTCACTTTCCTCAAACTGGAATGTCTTTCAGAGCCTTGGGAATCGATGCTTTCAGAAGCGAGCTCTCGGCCAAACTGGACACCCTGGAGCGGAGAGTGGACGGTGAGTGGGCTGAACCTCCCAAGCGTGGGCCCCTGGCAAGGTGGTGTTTCCCCCCCTTGTCGGCGGCCTGTCCGTCGCAGAGAGGCTGGGAGAGAGGAGGCCATTCAGCCCGTCGCACCTGTGCCGGCTCTTTGGAAGGTCTATCCAATTAGTACCCTCTCTCTCACCCTCCTGCTCGTTCCCCCCCCACAGACCTGCAAATCTTTCCCCTTCGAGTATTTCTCCAATTCCCCCGCACTGTTTTTTGAAAGTTCCTATTGAATCTGCTTCCACCGCCCTTTCAGGCAGCGCCTTCCAGATCACAACAACTCGCTGGGTCAAAAAATAATCCTCCTCATCTCCCCCCCTCTGGTCCTTTTCCCCGATTCTCTTCAACCTGTGTCCCTCTGGTTACCGACCCTCCTGTTACAGGAAACACTTTCTCCTCATCGACTCTGTCCAAACCCGCCTCCTGATGTTGAACGTCCCGATTCAATCTCCCCCCCTTAACCTTCTCCGCTCCGAGGGAGAACGACCCCAGCTTCTCCCGGCCCCTCCACACGGACTGAAGTCGCCTCATCCCCTGGGAACCGTCCCAGTAAATCTCCCTCCGCACCCCACACCCCGCCCACTCTCAGATGAAGCTTCTTGATCATTGTTAGTTCCGCCCTGCAGAAGAAACAGGAGCAGCAGGAGGCCATTCAGCCCCTCGACTCTGCTCTCCCGCTCAACGCGCTCATGGCTGACCTCCTAACTCAGCTCCACTTTCCCGCCGTCTCCCTCGGTGCCCAGAGACCCATCGATCTCGGTCTCGAATAGACTCGATGGTGGAGCGCCCACCACTCCACGGGCTGTGGGAAGGTGGGGGGGGTGTGGGAGAGAGAGAATCCCAAAGATTGGCAACCCTCCGAGTGAAGACCTTTCTCTCGGCCTCCATCCAAAGTGGCCGACCCCCTTAACCCTGGGGCTCAGGCCCAACCAACCACCAAGGTGATCGTGGAATGTTCCAGAGCTTCTTCCCCCGCAAACACCCCCCCCCCCCCACCGCCCACCACCCCCGCCCACCACCGGCCCGGTGGAGCCTGAGGTTGCGGAACGCGGACTCGCAGTTTTCACTGGGATTCCTTCCTGTTGGCAGTGGGCAGTCAGAAGGCGGTGGAGGTGCGGAGGTGCGGCGAAGACATCCGGAAGCTGAGGGAGGCTGTCGGCCAGGCGGAAAAGTAAGAGAAAAACCGATCCGCCAGCGCTCGGCCTCGGTCCCAAATCGCCGGACTTCGACCCTCGGGGTGAGAGGGACGTCTCGGAGGTATAGGTGGGGAGGAGGGGGGTGTTTAACTCCAGCGCCTGGGTTTCCCCGGCAAAGCTGCGGTGGGTTGCCCGCCCCTTATTGCCCCTTATTGCCCCTACAGGACACGTCGGTGAGCAGCGTTCCTGAAGGCTGGGAGCTGGTCTCACGTGACTGAGAGGCTCACACGGCCATTCCAGAGGGGCGGGTAAGAGACAACCACTGACCCTCCGACAGTGCGGCGCTCCCTCAGTACTGACCCTCTGACAGTGCGACTCTCCCTCAGTACTGACCCTCCGACAGTGCGGCACTCCCTCAGTACTGACCCTCCGACAGCGCAGTGCTCCCTCAGTACTGACCCTCTGAGAGTGCAGCATTCCCTTAGTACTGACCCTCTGACAGTGCAACACTCCCTCAGCACTGACCCTCCGACAGTGCAACACTCCCTCAGCACTGACCCTCCGACAGCGCAGCACTCCCTCAGTACTGACCCTCTGACAGTGCAGCACTCCCTCAGCACTGATCCTCTGACAGTGCAGCACTCCCTCAGTACTGACCCTCTGACAGTGCAGCACTCCCTCAGTACTGACCCTCCGACAGTGCAGCACTCCCTCAGTACTGACCCTCCGACAGTGCAGCACTCCCTCAGCACTCATCGCTGTGGGTCTGGATTCACATGTAGGCCAGACCAGGTAAGCATGGCAGATTTCCCTCCCTCAAGGGATATGAGTGAACCAGATAGGTTTTTAGGTTGAACAGGTCCTGTTGCATTTCAGGTATTAAGCGAGGCTCTGCGAGTTTTGCTCTCTCTCTCTGCCTCTTTCTCTCGAGTTCTATCTCTCTCTTGTGGCTGTGTGAGTTTGAATTCCCCTCTGCAAAGATGTGAATTACCTAAACCAGGCTGCTGCTCCACAGCACCAGTACTGAAGGAGTGCTGCACTGTCAGAGGGTCAGTACTGAGGGAGTGCTGCACTGTCGGAGGGTCAGTGCTGAGGGAGTGCTGCACTGTCAGAGGATCAGTACTGAGGGAGTGCTGCACTGTCAGAGGGTCAGTACTGAGGGAGTGCTGCACTGTGGGAGGGTCAGTACTGAGGGAGTGCCGCACTGTCAGAGTGTCAGTACTGAGGGAGTGCTGCACTGTCAGAGGGTCAGTACTGAGGGAGTGCTGCACTGTGGGAGGGTCAGTACTGAGGGAGTGCCGCACTGTCGGAGGTTCGGTACTGAGGGAGCGCTGCACTGTCAGAGGGTCAGTACTGAGGGAGTGCTGCACTGTCAGAGGGTCTGTACTGAGGGAGTGCTACACTGTCAGAGGGTCAGTGCTGAGGGATTGCTGCACCATCAGAGGGTCAATACTGAGGGATTGCTGCACTGTCTGAGGGTCAGTACTGAGGGAGTGCTGCACTGTCGGAGGGTCAGTACTGAGGGAGTTCTGCACTGTCGGAGGTGCTGTCTTTCAGATGAGACATTAAACCGAGCAGGGGGGAGTTCTCCCCGGTGTCCTGGGGCCAATATTTATCCCTCAACCAACATCACTAAAAAGCAGATGTTCGCATTGCTGTTTGTGGGATCTTGCTGTGCGCCAATTGGCTGCTGCGTTTCTGACATTGCAACAGTGACCGCGCTTGAAGTCAAGTCCTTCCCTGGCTGTGAAACGCTTTGGTGTGGGGGGAGGTGCGTTCCGAGGCAGGGGAAGGCGCTAGGGACATGCACGTGTTGCGGGTCTCCTACAGCCCTTTGATCCTGGGAGATTTAGCCCTACTCTTTCTCACACCATACGCCAAATCTCTGTGCCTCTCCTGTCTTTGTTTCACTCCGCCAGGTCGGGCCATACGTGTGGCTGTGTCTCTCCAGGCAGTAACACAAAACTCTTGACTGCGAGGCGCGATGTCCCTACATATCCCAAGGTAGGTCTATTCCGTTCATTAACCCTGTGAGTCGATGTTAAGATGATAATAAACAGGAGTAGAGGGAAGGATGCGCCCTCTGTGCCTAGCTACGGAAGTTAAAGATATCCAACTGAAAGAAAGAGCGTATAATCCCACAATGTTCAGAAGATTGGACAGAAACAGCAAAGAACGACTGAAAGATGGTAGAGAAGGGAGAGATTAGAGTACGAGAGAAAGCTAGTTAGGAATATAAAAGCAGGAAGAACTTCTACAGGCATTGAAAAAGGAAAAGAGTGAGTAAAGCGAGTGTTGGTCCGCTGGAGGGTGAGATTGGGGAATTTATAATGGGAAAATAAGGAGATGGTGGATGAGTTGAACAGATAGTTTGCATCTTCACTATAGAGGATGCGAGTAACATCCCAGAAATAATTGTGAATCAGGAGCTGTGATGGAGGGAGGAAATTAAAACAATTCCGATCCCCAGGGGGACTGAGAACATTATGAGAACTAAAAGCTGACAATTCCCCGGGTGCTGATGGACTTCATCCTCGGGTCTGAAAAGGAGAGACTGCTGAGATCGTGGATGCACTGGTTTTAATTTTCAAAAATTCCCTCGATTCTGGAGAGGTCCCAACAGATTGGAAAATAGGGAATGTGACTCCTCTCTTCAAGAAAGGAGGGAGACAGAAAGCAGGAAGCTACAGACCAGTTAGATTAACA
Source organism: Carcharodon carcharias (assembly GCF_017639515.1). Lineage (NCBI taxonomy): Eukaryota > Metazoa > Chordata > Chondrichthyes > Lamniformes > Lamnidae > Carcharodon > Carcharodon carcharias. Next base: position 3,640,174 of record NW_024470665.1, on the reverse strand, counting down.
CCTGCCATGGGGAAAATGCTGGAATCTATTATTAAGGGGGTTATAATGGGGCGCTTAGAAAATCTCAGTGTAATCAGGCAGAGTCACCATGGTTTTGTGAAAGGGAAATCATGTTTGGCTAATTTATTGACGTTCTTTAAGGAAGTGGATAAAGGGGAACCTGTGGATGTGCTGTACTTAGATTTCCGAAGGCATTTGACAAGGCGCCACATCCAATGTTACTACGGGAAGTAAGAGCTCATGGTGTAAGGTGTGATATATTAGCATGGATAGAGGTTTGGCTAGCTAACAGGGAACAGAGAGTAAGCATGAATGGGTCATTTTCAGGTTGGCAAGATGTGACGAGTGGAGTGTCACAGGGATCAGCGCTGGGGCCTCAGCTATTTACAATCGATATCAATGACTTGGATGAAGGGACCGAATGTAGAGTTGGTGAATCTGCTGATGAACAAGGATAGGCAGGAAAGGAAGTTGTGAAGAGGGCATGAGGAGTCTGCAAGGGGACATATACAGGTTAAGTAAGCGGGCAAAATTTTGGCGGACGGAGTATAATGTGGGAAAATGTCAACTTGTCCACTTGGACAGGGAGAGTAGATAAGGAGCAAATGAGCTAAATGGAGAGAGGCTGCAGGACTCTGGGATACAGAGGGATCTGGGTGTCCTGGTAAATGACTAAGGAAAAGTTAGTGCGTAGGAACAGCAAGTGATTGAAAAGGCAAGTGGAACACTGTTGTTTATTGCGAGGGAGAAGGAATATAAAAGACCACATCTGGGTAATTGCATCAGGAAGAGTTCGGCTGATTCCTGAGGTGGACGGAGTTGTCCTATGAGGAAAGGTTGGACAGACCGGGCCTGTGCCCATTGGAGATTAGAAGAATGAGAGGGACTGCAGCACTGCTGGAGGGTACTGAGGGAGTGCCGCACTGTCGGAGGGTCAGTACTGAGGGAGTGCTGCACTGTCAGAGGGTCAGTACTGAGGGAGTGCTGCACTGTCAGAGGGTCAGTACTGAGGGAGTGCTGCACTGTCGGGGGGTCAGTACTGAGGGAGCGCCGCACTGTGGGAGGGTCAGTACTGAGGGAGTGCTGCACTGTCGGAGAGTCAGTACTGAGGGAGTGCTGCACTGTCAGAGGGTCAGTACTGAGGGAGTGCTGCACTGTCAGAGGGTCAGTACTGAGGGAGTGCTGCACTGTCAGAGGGTCAGTACTGAGGGAGTGCTGCACTGTTAGAGGATCAGTGCTGAGGGAGTGCTGCCCTGTCAGAATGTCAGTACTGAGGGAGTGCTGCACTGTCGGAGAGTCAGTACTGAGGGAGTGCTGCACTGTCAGAGGGTCAGTACTGAGGGAGTGCCGCACTGTCGGAGGGTCAGTACTGAGGGAGTGCTGCACTGTCAGAGGGTCAGTACTGAGGAAGTGCCGCACTGTCGGAGGGTTAGTACTGAGGGAGTGCTGCACTGTCGGAGGGTCAGTACTGAGGGAGTGCTGCACTGTCAGAGGGTCAGTACTGAGGGAGTGCTGCACTGTCAGAGGGTCAGTACTGAGGGAGTGCTGCACTGTCAGAGGGTTAGTACTGAGGGAGTGCTGCACTGTCAGAGGGTCAGTACTGAGGGAGTGCTGCACTGTCGGAGGGTCAGTACTGAGGGAGTGCTGCCCTGTCAGAATGTCAGTACTGAGGGAGTGCTGCACTGTCGGAGAGTCAGTACTGAGGGAATGCTGCACTGTCGGAGGGTCAGTACTGAGGGAGTGCTGCACTGTCAGAGGGTCAGTACTGAGGGAGTGCCGCACTGTCGGAGGGTCAGTACTGAGGGAGTGCTGCACTGTCAGAGGGTCAGTACTGAGGGAGTGCTGCACTGTCGGAGGGTCAGTACTGAGGGAGTGATGCACTGTCAGAGGGTCAGTACTGAGGGAGTGCTGCACTGTCTGAGGGTCAGTACTGAGGGAGTGCTGCACTGTCGGAGGGTCAGTACTGAGGGAGTGCTGCACTGTCAGAGGGTCAGTACTGAGGGAGTGCTGCACTGTCAGAGGGTCAGTACTGAGGGAGTGCTGCACTGTCAGAGGGTTAGTACTGAGGGAGTGCTGCACTGTCAGAGGGTCAGTACTGAGGGAGTGCTGCACTGTCGGAGGGTCAGTACTGAGGGAGTGCTGCCCTGTCAGAATGTCAGTACTGAGGGAGTGCTGCACTGTCGGAGAGTCAGTACTGAGGGAGTGCTGCACTGTCGGAGGGTCAGTACTGAGGGAGTGCTGCACTGTCAGAGGGTCAGTACTGAGGGAGTGCCGCACTGTCGGAGGGTCAGTACTGAGGGAGTGCTGCACTGTCAGAGGGTCAGTACTGAGGGAGTTCTGCACTGTCGGAGGGTCAGTACTGAGGGAGTGCTGCACTGTCAGAGGGTCAGTACTGAGGGAGTGCTTCACTGTCTGAGGATCAGTACTGAGGGAGTGCTGCACTGTCGGAGGGTCAGTACTGAGGGAGTGCTGCACTGTCGGAGGGTCAGTACTGAGGGAGTGCTGCACTGTCAGAGTGTCAGTACTGAGGGAGTGCTGAACTGTCGGAGAGTCAGTACTGAGGGAGTGCAGCACTGTCAGACAGGCGCTGTGTGAATGTACATCTTTGTTTTTGTAGGGGTTGGAACAGTTTTAAGGAAATTGAGCTGCTACCACACAGGCCTGTCTCTCGTACACTGATCTGGCATTTTCTTTTCCCACAGTACACCCTGTCACGGGAAACCATCGACGCTCTCAAGAAGCCGACCTTTGACGTCTGGCAATGGGCACCTAATGAGGTAAATGTCAATACAACACCCTCTTCAGAAACATGGATCTACGAGGGTGAACGTTGGCACTCGGAACCTCTGCTGAAATGGGGTTAGTCCAAGACGGGTCCCCAGTACTAATTGGCATCGAATTCTCAGAAGCCGGACAGAGGGAGATAACACAACCAACCCCATCCACTGTCAGATTCCTGACTGATAACCTGAAAATTGAGTTCAGGAGCAGAGAGACTGGGGATATACGTGTGCAGATACTGAAGTTAGCAGGGCAGGTTGAGAGCGCTGGTTAATAATCCATTATAATAATAATCCATCTGGGTTTTTTATCAATAGGGGCTTGGAGCACCTCTTATTCCAAAAACGTGTGATTAAAATTAGCAAAAGCATGTTACAAACCCTGTCAACATGAACATGCTGCAAAACCCGCCTGTCCTGTCATGAAGCTATTAATGTAAACAATGTTATTGGAAGTTATTTTTTGTTTTAAATAGAGGTTTAGCCTGCGGGTGTGTGTGTGTTTTAATTGGACTGAAGCCGGCCTTTCTGAGTGCTTTGCCGTGTAGTGGTTTTGAGATGAAAACAGAGGTAGAGGGCCCGTTTGCATTTTGTTGAATAGAGCAGTCAAGAGTGGGAGTGAAATCTCGCACCTCGCTAGGGGAAACCAACCAATGTTTACATAACTAATGAAACTGATACCACAACAGGAGGTTAAAGGTCCTGATGATACCATAAGAATTTACATTCAAAGAGAAGTGCTGGGTATAACTTGAGCAGTTTTGTGTGTGCGGAGCAGACGCTTGTAACATCAAAGCATCTGTAAGCCTACACCTGTCTGCAAAGGAACCAAAGTGAAAGGAACCTCATTTGGAATTTGTGAGGTTTAAATGCTTTGCCTGGTGTCTGCTTAAATTCTATGGGTTATCTTAGAGGAGGTTAGCTTGACAATTTGTTAAAAAGTTATGATAATACTAGCTTGTAACCATGAGCATATGTTTAACTTGTGTAAATGAAGGGTCATGAGGACTCGAAACGTCAACTCTTTTCTTCTCCGCCGATGCTGCCAGACCTGCTGAGTTTTTCCAGGTAATTCTGTTTTTGTTTTAAATTAATAAATGTCTCATTCGCTTGATATGAAACCATCTCGAGAACTGGTGGTCTTGTTCCTGAATTTAGAGCTGCATCTCAAACATTCCACTGGGAAATATAGGTTATGACAGTTGTTTAAAGTTTCCCTCTGGGATTTTAAATTAGTCAGCCTTTTCCTGTTGCTGGGTCATAACAGTCTCCATATAATGTGTTCTCCACTCATCGCTACCTCTACACAATTGGGATTCACTTGATATTTACCGTGTACTTTCCTTGTCAATCATGCAGCCAGAGCTGGGGAGTGTGGGGGGTGCAGACTGGCACTTTCCAAGGTCCAGGACTACGTGCTGAGATACGTACGAAAGCTTGCGGCAGCTAGAGCAGAAGCGTCACGGGGAAAGGTCAAACCCTCGGAGGATTTTATATGTTTCAATGGGATCGCCTCTCACTCTCCTAAACTCCAGAGAATATCGGCCCATTCTCCTCATGGGCCAATCCCCCTCACCCCAGGGATCCATCGTTAGATGCCTCCTGGCAGAATGTATGATCTGTTGAAGGAACATGGGTGAACATTCACATTTCTTGATTCCGATCTTCCCACAGATGCTGAGTTGCATTGAATACATGTACCACGACCTTGGACTGGTCCAGGAGTTCCACATCAATGCCATCACTCTGAAACGCTGGCTGGTAAGTTTCAGTAAGCCTAACCCTAACCTGAACTTAAACCTAACCCTAACCGATAACCCCTAACCCTGAAATGCTGGCTGGTGTGTTTCAGTAACCCTATCCCTAACCCTAACCCTAACCCCCAACCCCCAACCCCTAAACCCTAAACTCGAAACCCCTAAACCCCGAAATCCCTAAACCCAAACATTGAAATGCTGGTTGGTATGTATCAGTAACCGTAACCCTAACCCTAACCCCCAACCCCTAAACCCTAAACTCGAAACCCTTAAACCCCGAAATCCCTAAACACAAACATTGAAATGCTGGTTGGTATGTATCAGTAACCCTAACACTAACATTGCCCCTAACTCTAACCCTAACACTAACATTACTCCAAACCCTAACCCTAACCCTAACACTAACATTGCCCCTAACCCTAACCCTAACACTAACACTGCCCCTAACCCTAACCCTAACACTAACACTAACATTACTCCAAACCCTAACCCTAACACTAACACTAACATTGCCCCTAACCCTAACCCTAACACTAACACTAACATTACTCCAAACCCTAACCCTAACCCTAACACTAACATTGTCCCTAACCCTAACCCTAACCCTAACCCTAACATTGTCCCTAACCCTAACCCTAACCTTAACCCTAACCCTAACCCTAACCCTAACACTAACACCAACATTACTCCAAGCCCTAACCCTAACACTAACACTAACACTAACATTGCCCCTAACCCTAACTCTAACACTAACCATGACCTTAAACCTGAATTGTTGGCTGGTTTGTATCAGTAACCCTAACCCTAATCCTAAACCTCTAACACTAACATTGCCTCTAACACTAACCCTAACCCTGACAATAACCATAACCTTAACCTTGAAACGCTGCCTGGTACGTATCAGCCAAACTATTACCCCATTCAACACCTCCACTTTTCCTGAGTTCCCTCTCTCAAGTTTATCCAACTCTCCCCAAATTTGCTCCCTCAATTTTCTCTTCCTCTCCATTGTCCCTTTCTCTGCATTTTCTCTCTCTGTGTCTGTTGGCTGTGCATTCTCTCTTTCTATCCCTCAGTTTTATTTCACTCTCCCTCTATTTTCCTTATGGTTTCTGTCTCTCTTACTCTCTCTCTCTCTTTGTTATGAAATAGCAACAATCTGCATTTATTTAGCACCTTTAACATAGTAAAACATCCTGAGGTGCTTCATAGGAGTGATTATCAAAATAAAAATTGACTCCAAGACACATAAGGAGATCTTAGGGACAGGTAACAAAAAAACTCAGTGAAAGAGGTCAGTTTTAAAGACCTTCTTAAAGGAGGAGCGAGGCGGAGAGGTTTAGGGAGGGAATTCCAGAGGTCAGGACCCCCCCCAGGCAGCTGAAGGCATGGCCGCCAATGGTGGAGCGGTGGGAATCGGGGGATGGTCAAGAGGGCGGAATTGGAGGAGCGCAGAGATCTCGGAGGGTTGTAGGGGCTGGAGGAGGTTACAGAGATAGGGAGGGTGTAGGGGCTGGAGGAGGTTACAGAGATAGGGGGGGTTGTAGGGGCTGGAGGATGTTACAGAGATAGGGAGGGTTGTAGGGGCTGGAGGAGGTTACAGAGATAGGGAGGGTTGTAGGGGCTGGAGGAAGTTACAGAGATAGGGAGTGTTGTAGGGGCTGGAGGAGGTTACAGAGATAGGGAGGGTTTTAGGGGCTGGAGGAGGTTACAGAGATAGGGAGGGTTGTAGGGGCTGGAGGAGGTTACAGAGATAGGGAGGGTTGGAGGGGCTGGAGGGAGTTACAGAGATAGGGAGGGTTGTAGGGACTGGAGGAGGTTACAGATATAGGGAGGGTTGGAGGGGCTGGAGGGAGTTACAGAGATAGGGAGGGTTGTAGGGACTGGAGGAGGTCACAGAGAGAGGGAGGAAGGTGAGTCCATGGAGGGAGTTGAAAAGAAGGATGAGAATTTTGAAAGGGAGAAATTGCTGGACTGGAGGCCAAGACCAGTGACCCCATGACTGAGTGGAACTCATCACCTCCTCGGGCCTAGCCCTGGATCAGAGGGTGAAAGTAAAGGCTGACCCAGGACGCTTCCTGTGGTAATTATGGTTTGGTTAAACGTTGGACTATGCCTTTACGAATAACCCTGTGATGTTAGATCACATGATCTGTGTGAACCAATGTGTTAGCAGAGCAGGCGACCTCCACAGTCAGTGCTGAGATAGAGATGGAGTTGAGAGCACACGTGTAGTTGCCGCTGGCTAAATAAACCGAGTGTTTCCACTTAGAAGGTTGTCCGCAGGTCAACCCTATTACAAATAAGTGACTTGGCCATGCCACAACACTCCCTTAACCCTTTTGTGCTGTTATAACTATCAGGACAGACTGATCAGGCTGGGGTTATTTTCTCTAGACAAGGGAAGGCTGAAGGGGGAGACCTGATCGAGGTCTTTAAAATGATGAAAGGGTTTCGATGGGGTAGACGTAGAGAAGATGTTTCCACTTGTCGGAGTGAGACCAGAACCAGGGGACCATCGATATGAGATCGTCACTGATAAACCCAATGGGGGGAATTCAGGAGAAACCTCTTTACCCAGGGAGTGGGGGAGAATGTGGGACTCGCTCCCACAGGGAGTGGTCGAGGTGAATAGTGTCGATTGTGTTTAAGGGGGAAGCTGGATAAACACATGAGGGGGGATAAAGGAATAGAAGGATACGGGGATGGGGCGAGATGGAGAAGGGGGGTGGGAGGAGGCTGGTGTGGGGCAGAAACACCAGCACGGAGGAGATGGACCGAATGGACTCTTTCTGTGCCGCACACCCTGATGCTTTCCTTCCCTCTCTTGCAGCTGTGCATCCAAGAGAATTACAGGGACAACCCATTCCACAACTTGAGGCACTGCTTCTGTGTGACGCAGATGATGCATGGGATGATCCACTTGTGCAACCTCAAGGTGGGTCTCGTAGAGCCGGATGAGACCCGGAGATCCCACCCTCTCATTTGGACCCCAGCAGCATTCGGCTTTACAGTACCGAGGGAGGGCCCTACTGCACCACCAGCCCCCCTACCCCACCCCCGCGGAACTTCCAATGAACCTGACTTTGGTCTCGCTGAAAAAAAGAGACACCTGTTGTCGAAACTTTTCATCTTGCACTCATCAGGACAGACACAAGAATACCAAATTTCAAACGATCACAACGTATTTATACCACATGAGAAAACGGTGCTGATCGGTTGACAACTCGGATTGGCTGACACATTGCCATGCAGGAGGCACCCAGGGGGACTATTGTTTCCCCACCACCCCCACCCTCCCCCGCCAGCCTTTTTTTGTCAATGCCTGGACATGTTCCTTTTGCCTGCAGAGGATAAGTCCCCGCGTACGCAGACATGTAGCCTCTAGCAAGCATAAGTGAGCCGCATTGCAGAGCCTGACTGATCACCTGAAATTGGTTGTTTGGCCGGCACACTCGGGATTGGTCGGTAAGTGCTGTCCAAGCGCGGAATCACATCTGACTTCAGGTATAAAACGCTCTGGGTTTTTGTAAGAGCGGCCTGGCTGGACAGGGCTGGACCTCTGCCTGTGGCGAACGGCCAAAGGGACAAGATGTCGTCCGGGATAATGGCCTATGCGCCAACTGACGCCTTTCATTCTCATGCGGTGTAAAGCGTTGCTCCCTTTGAGATTCGGGTTTTCTCTGCAAACCTGTCCTGATGAGTGCAAGACACAAAGCTTGGGCAGAATGTTTCTCTCCTCAGCAAAACTCAAGTTCTGATTTGACCAAGCGAATATTTGTCGATAAAAGCAAAAAAAAAACCGCGGATGCCTGGAAATCTGAAACAAAAACACCTGGAAAAACTCAGCAGGTCTGACAGCATCTGCGGAGAGGGATATAATTGATGTTTCGCGTCCGTATGACCCTTCATCAGAACTAAGACATATAGAAATGATTTGAAAGATAAGCTGGTAGAGGGGGCTGGGACAGGTAGATCTGGATAGCGGGTCAGTGATAGGTGGAGGCAAAGGAGAGATTGCCAAAGATGTCATAGACAAAAGGACAAAGGGGTGTTGACGGTGGTGATATTACCTGAAGGATAAAGGACGTGCTAATGGGGACATTAAGGGTAGCAAGCTAGTGGCAGATGGCCCTGGTGGGGGTGGCAGTGAGGGGAAGGGATCGAAATGGGCTAAAAGGTAGAGATGAAACAGTGGATCGAAATGAATTTAAAAACAAGTGGGAAAAGAAAAATATATTTGTTAAAAAATTATAAATTATTGGGGAAAGGGGGATCGGAAAGGGGGTGGGGATGGAGGAGAGAGTTCACGATCTGATGTTGTTGCACTCAATATTCAGTCCGGAAGGCTGTAAAGTGTCCAGTCGGAAGATGAGGTGCTGTTCCTCCGGTTTGCGTTCACTGGAACAATGGAATATTTGTAGAACTTGTCTTTCCCCTTATACCTCCACAGCACAAGCTGAGCATGCTAGACATCGTAGTCCTGATAACATCGGCTGTGTGTCATGACCTGGACCATCCCGGCTACAACAATGCGTGAGTCTGGCTTCCCAGTTGTTAAGTCACACCATCCCTGCCCCCCGGTGTGTGAGGGGACAGTGTCCAAGTTCGGGACGCTGAGTCATTGTCCAGTGGGATTCTTACGTGCGCTGGCTGATGGTGACCCTTGGACCCGTCATCAGGGGAGCGGGAGTAGGTTGTCCCCGAGCAGTGTCGTCGCTGTCGCTGGGTGATGATTGGCCGCAGCCAAGGACTGTCCAGTTCGCAGGCTGCAACAATATTCATCCCGATACACTCACGATGATACAAAAACAATAAAGATGCCAACAAGCCACACGGTTAGATGGCTGGTGTCGCTGGATCAGGCGACTGCCCACTCTTGCTTCAGAGTCAGCAGCCTCTGGGCTTAAACCCACCCTCAGAGGGTCAGTACTGAGGGAGAGCTGCACTGTCGGAGGGTCAGTACTGAGGGAGTGCCGCACTGTCGGAGGGTCAGGACTGAGGGAGTGCCACACTGTCGGAGGGTTCAGTGCTGAGGGAGTGCCGCACCATGGGAAAGGTCATTGCTCAGAGAGTGCTGCACTGTCGGAGGGTCAGTACTGAGGGAGTGCTGCACTGTCGGAGGGTCAGTACTGAGGGAGTGCTGCACTGTCGGTGGGTCAGTACTGAGGGAGTGCTGCACTGTCAGGGGCTCAGTACTGAGAGTGCTGCACTGTTGGGCAGTCAGTACTGAGGGAGTGCCTCCCTGTTGTAGGGTCAATATTGAGGGAGTGCCGCACTGTCAGAGGGTCAGTACCGAGTGAGTGCTGCACTGTCGGAGGGTCTGTATCGAGGGAGTGCTGCACTGTCAAAGGGTCAGTATTGAAGGAGTGCAGCACTGTCAGAGGGTCAGTACTGAGGGAGTGCTGCACTGTCAGAGGGTCAGTACTGAGGGAGTGCCGCACTGTCAGAGGGTCAGTATTGAGGGAGTGCCGCACTGTCAGAGTGTTCAGTGCTGAGGGAAAGCCGTAATGTGGGAGGGGTCATTGCTCAGGGAGTGCTGCACTGTTGGAAGGTCTGTAATGATGGAGTGCTGAACTGTCAGAGGGTCAGTATTGAAGGAGTGCAGCGTTGTCAGAGGGTCAGTACCGAGGGAGTGCCACACTGTCAGAGGGTCAGTACTGAGGGAGTGCTGCACTGTCAGAGGGTCAGTACTGAGGGAGTGCTGCACTGTCAGAGGGTCAGTACTGAGGGAGTGCTGCATTGTCAGAGGGTCAGTACTGAGGGAGTGCTGCACTGTCAGAAGGTCAGTACTGAGGGAGTGCTGCACTGTCGGGGGGGTCAGTACTGAGGGAGTGCTGCACTGTCAGAGGCTCAGTACTCAGGGAGTGCTGCACTATCAGAGGGTCTGTATCGAGGGGGCTGAATGGGCCTCCTCCTGTTCCTGTGTAACAGGGCCCGATACGTTCTTAGGGACAGGACATTATCTATAAATGAGATTCTTAAGGGGTAATGGAGGGGGCTAAACTCGGAACACGTAATGAAACCCAGCACTAAAACACCACTCGCTTCCTCGAACAGGTACCAGATTAACGCCTGTACCAAGCTCGCAATTCGTTACAACAACATCTCTCCCCTCGAGAACCATCACTGTGCTGTCGCCTTCCAAATCCTCTCCGACCCAGAGTGTAACATCTTCGGGAACACCGACCCTGAACTCTTCAACCAGATCCAGGAGGTAGGTAGAGTTGATATGAGGACATTCTGGGTGGGTGAGCCCAGGATGGTAAGGTATCGGTGTGCGATGAAAGGGGGACGCATCTTATCGCCAATGTTACCCCACAGACTGTCCTAAACATTCCTACAAGGCGATACAACAGGAGGAGGCCCATTCAGCCCCCTCGAGCCTGTTACACAGGAACAGGAAGAGGCCCATTCAGCCCCCTCGAGCCCTGTTACACAGGAACAGGAGGAGGCCCGTTCAGCCCCTCGAGCATGTTACGCAGGAACAGGAAGAGGCCCATTCAGCCCCCTCGAGCCTGTTACACAGGAACAGGAGGAGGCCATTCAGCCCCCTCGAGCCTGTTACACAGGAACAGGAGGAGGCCCAATCAGCTGCTCCAACCAGTTACATCAGAACTGGGGATGGCCATTCAGCCCCTCTATCCTATTACACAGGGAAGCTTTTCTTTACCTGAGGGTTCTATGACATAGGTTCTGCGTATGCGACAGGTCAGCTGATGTCTGGCTCTCTCCTGATCTAGGGAATCACGGAGCTGATCCTGGCAACAGACATGGACAGACATGAGGAAATCATGCAGGAATTCACCCAGTGTGTAGACAACTTTGAGTACCAGAACAAGGACCATCTCCGATCTGTAAGTACTGAGAAAGGTTTCACCTGGAGGTGCTGGGTTACCAACTGAGGTGCTTAAAAACATAGCGAGTTAGAGGAAATAACTAGGGTGGGTACTGAGGGAGTGCTGCACTGTCTGATGGTCAGCACTGAGGGAGTGCTGCACTGTCGGAGGGTCAGTACTGAGGGAGTGCTGCACTGTCAGAGGGTCAGTACTGAGGGAGTGCCGCACTGTCGGAGGGTCAGTACTGAGTGAGTGCCGCACTGTTGGAGGGTCAGTACTGAGGGAGTGCTGCACTGTCAGAGGGTCAGTACTGAGGGACTGCCGCACTGTCGGAGGGTCAGTACTGAGGGAGCACTGCACTCTCTGAGGGTCCGTACTGAGGGAGTGCTGCACTGTCAGAGAGTCAGTACTGAGGGACTGCCGCACTGTCGGAGGGTCAGTACTGAGGGAGCACTGCACTCTCTGAGGGTCAGTACTGAGGGACTGCCGCACTGTCGGATGGTCAGTGCTGAGGGAGTGCTGCACTGTCGGAGGGTCAGTGCTGAGGGAGTGCTGCACTGTCGGAGAGTCAGTGCTGAGGGAGTGCTGCACTGTTAGAGGGTCAATGATGAGGGAGTGCTGCACTGTCGGCGGGTCAGTACTGAGGGAGTGCTGCACTATCGGAGGGTCAGAACTGAGGGAGTGCCGCACTGTCGGAGGGTCAGTACTGAGGGAGTGCCCCACTGTCGGAGGGTTAGTGCTGACGGAGTGCTGCACTGTCGGAGGGTCAGTACTGAGGGAGAGCCGCACTGTCGGACGGTCAGTGCTGAGGGAGTGCCGCACTGTCAGAGGGTCAGTACTGAGGGAGTGCTGCACTGTCGGAGGGTCAGAACTGAGGGAGTGCCGCACTGTCGGAGGGTCAGTAGTGAGGGAGTGCCGCACTGTCAGAGGGTCAGTACTGAGGGAGTGCTGCACTGTCGGAGGGTCAGAACTGAGGGAGTGCTGCACTGTCTGAGGGTCAGTACCGAGGGAGTGCTGCACTATCGGAGGGTCAGTACTGAGGGAGTGCCGCACTGTCAGAGGGTCAGTACTGAGGGAGTGCTGCACTGTCGGAGGGTCAGAACTGAGGGAGTGCTGCACTGTCTGAGGGTCAGTACCGAGGGAGTGCTGCACTATCGGAGGGTCAGTACTGAGGGAGTGCCGCACTGTCAGAGGGTCAGTACTGAGGGAGTGCTGCACTGTCGGAGGGTCAGTACTGAGGGAGTGCTGCACTGTCAGAGGGTCAGTACCGAGGGAGTGCTGCACTATCGGAGGGTCAGTACTGAGGGAGCAGTTTACTGTAATTGAAGTTTTTATTCGATTGAGCTGAGTGTAACTTCACTCCTTTTGAACTCTCTAGCCTGAGTAATGCTGCCTTGTTGTGGTTAACAACCCCAGGAACAGGAGCAGAAGGAGTCCATTCGGCCCCCTTGAGCCTGCTCCCAATTCAATCCCATCGTGGCTGATCTTCCACCTCGAGTCCCCTTTCCCACCTAATCCCTCAGTGCCCAAAATTCCATCATGAATAGACTCAGCGTCGGAGTGCCCACAGCTTCCCCCGGGGGGGCGGGGTGGGGGGGGGGGTGGGTGGAGGGTGGAGGGTGGGGGAGGGGATGTGGGGGGGGTGGGGGGGGGGAAACCCCACAGATTCGCAACCCTCCGAGTGAAGACATTTCTCCTCAATCTCTGCCCAAAGCGGCTGAGCCCTTCACCCTGAGACTGTGAAACCCCACCCCCCGGCCTCCCTCCTCACCCACACAGTCCCGGTTCTGCACTCTCCGGCCGGTACTGCTCCCTCAGCACTGACCCTCCGACTGTGCAGCACTCCCTCAGTACTGACCCTCCGACTGTGCAGCACTCCCTCAGTACTGACCCTCCGACTGTGCAGCACTCCCTCAGTACTGACCCTCCAACTGTGCAGCACTCCCTCAGTACTGACCCTCCGACTGTGCAGCACTCCCTCAGTACTGACCCTCCGACTGTGCAGCACTCCCTCAGTACTGACCCTCCGACTGTGCGGCACTCCCTCAGTACTGACCCTCCGACTGTGCAGCACTCCCTCAGTACTGACCCTCCGACTGTGCAGCACTCCCTCAGTACTGACCCTCCGACTGTGCGGCACTCCCTCAGCACTGACCCTCCGACTGTGCAGCACTCCCTCAGTACTGACCCTCTGACAGTGCAGCACACCCTCACTAGTGACTCTCCGACAGTGCAGCACTCCCTCAGTACTGACCCTCCAACAGTGCAGCACTCCCTCAGCACTGACCCTCCGACTGTGCAGCACTCCCTCAGTACTGACCCTCTGACAGTGCAGCACTCCCTCAGTACTGACCCTCCCACAGTGCAGCGCTCCCTCAGTACTGACCCTCCGACTGTGCAGCACTCCCTCAGTACTGACCCTCCGACTGTGTGGCACTCCCTCAGCACTGACCCTCCGACAGTGTGGCACTCCCTCAGTACTGACCCTCCAACAGTGCAGCACTCCCTCAGTACTGACCCTCTGACAGTGCAGCCCTCCCTCAGTATTGACCCTCCGACAGTGCAGCACTCCCTCAGTACTGACCCTCCCACAGTGCAGCACTCCCTCAGTACTGACCCTCTGACAGTGCAGCACTCCATCAGTACTGACCCTCCCACAGTGCAGCACTCCCTCAGTACTGACCCTCTGACAGTGCAGCACTCCATCAGTACTGACCCTCCCACAGTGCAGCACTCCCTCCGGCACTCACCAACTGGGGAGATGGGACAACAGAGCCACAGTTCAAAATGAAACAAGTCTCGCTCATGGGAACCTTCACCCTTCCAACAAAGTTTATAAACTTGGGGGCAGCAGACTTGCACATTACATGGAGCAGGGCATCAGTCAGCGAGAGAGGGAAACAAACACAACAACCTGTGGCCCACCAATCACTGGCACCGCAGGGCGTTGGGTCTCACTGCTACAAGGTACCCCCCCATAATCCCATTGGTTTTGGTGAGGGTACAAACGTGAGCTTCTCAGCGTGGGTACGCAAAGCAAACAGGGTGGGAGGCTTTCGGAGGAGGAGTCGGATAACCGATTGTGATCATGTGTTCACTCGCACGTGCAAATCTCACCCCGACAATCTGGGCCCAATTGGGTAGCCCTTGAAGTCAGGTGCTTTTTGACCGCGTGGATCCTTCCAGGGATCAGACAGGCTTCTGGGACCCTGGTAATGGGGACTGTGGTTTCCACTGGTGGCACCTCCTCAGAGGAGGAGGAGGAGGAAGAGAGGGGCAGAGGGGAGAGGAGGGCAGGTGTCCTAGTGCAGCCTCCCAGGGGGAGTGACCTGTGGGTGGGGAGGCAAGGGCCAGCCGTGGACCGCATCTCACTGAGTTCTCTTTGGCAGCTGAAACAGATGCTGATAAAATGCTGTGACATTTCCAACGAGGTGAGGCCGATGGAGGTTTCCGAGCCCTGGGTGGACTGCCTCCTACAGGAGTATTTTATGCAGGTGGGTGGCGAGACGTTTCACCCGGTTACCTTTCCCCCACCCCCACCTTACCTCCCCTCCCGCCGACTTTGTCTCTTTGATTCCCCTCGGGAGCGAGGCCGAGACGAGGTGGGTTTCGTAGAGCCAGGCAGCTCCTTGCCGCTTCTTTGCCCGTCGCTGCGATGCTAAAGCACCCTCGCCCCGCTGGCCTCTGCTCAGCTGGCTGCAGCTCCTCTCTTCCCTTGGCTCGGAGTCAACGCCCGGGCTAAAGCCATCAAGCACTGTGAGCGGGGATCGGTCAGCAGCCTCCGGGCAATCGAAGCGCGGAACAGTTGAACAACGGAATACTTGAATGGGTGTGCGCAATCCCGGCGATTTAACCAAGACTGTAATGCATCGCCATCTCTCATTTTGGTGACCAATTGGGTGAGCAGGTAAGGGGTATCCTGATTGGGGGCTACACTGCACAGGGCAGGAGGTAGTGTCTGTCAATGTTCAAGGCAGTGTCCATTAATCCTTGGCCCATTGCCTGGGAGTCAAGAGGCTGTGCGTCCCTGTCTCATTCCAGAGACATGAGCCTCATACTCCAGGCGGACGTTGCCCCAGTGAGAGTCTGGAGGGAGCGCTGCACTGTTGGGGTCAGTACTGAGGGAGTGCTGTATTGTTGGAGGGTCAGTACTGAGGGAGTGCTGCACTGTTGGAGGGTCAGTACTGAGGGAGTGCCGCACTGTTGGAGGATCAGTTTTGAGCGAGTGCTGGCCTCTCAGTTAGACCTGAAGAGACCCTGGACGGGTACATTCTAAGGGACAAGTCCAACATTTCTCTCAGAGGGTTAGTAAAATCAAACCTTTGAGTCTTTATTGCACTGATTGGTTTGGCTGTTTTCCAGAGCGAGAGGGAGAAATCGGAGGGGCTGCCTGTGTCTTCGTTCATGGACAGAGACAGGGTCACCAAACCCAACGTGCAAGTTCGATTCATCAAATCCGTTCTTCTTCCCATGTTCGAGACTGTGTCCAAGGTAATTAGAACCAAGGCCCAACTTCTGCCCATGCACCGGGGTGGGGGGGGCGGGGGTGGTGGGGGCACCTCCAATTCCGGCCTCTTGAACATCCCCCCGATTCCCATCGCTCCACCATTGGAGGCCGCGCCTTCAGCCGCCTGGGGGTGGGGGGCCTGAGCTGTAGAATTCCGCCCTTAAACCTCTCCGACCATCCCCCCTTTCTCCCTCTGCCTCTATCCCCCGTTAAGATGCCGCTAAATAACCGAACCCTTTGGCTGCCCTTCCCCGCATATCTGCTTTCGAGACACTTCCTTCCATAGACCTCCCGGGAAGCGGTGTGGGAATATTACAGGCCCCTTTGGGAAACCTGGTGAAGAATCCAGGGCCCGGAGATCGAGCGGGATCACTGATTGCTGAAGCTCTCCTCTCCTTTCAGCTGTTCTCGCGACTTGACGAAGTGATGGTTCAACCCCTGAGGGAGTCAAGAGACCGTTATGAAGAGCTGCTCCGGCCGGCGGTAGCCAAAAGCGAAGGGCCTCAGGAGTTGAGCTCGCGGCTGAGTTCGGCATCACACTCGCTCCAAGCAGAGGACGTGGATTAGAGGAGGGCATTACACCAAGGTGAGGCATGAGCAGGAGGATTAAGGTGGGCGCACACTCCTTTCGCGATGAGAACGGTAAATGAGGTGGTCCATCAGGTGGATCCACCGATACAAAGGCACAGGTCGCTCAAAGCACAAGCACAGCTTAATGGGGACATCAAAAAGGAAATGAAACACTGGGGTGATTGTCTACGCTTGAAGAGCAGAGACGATACGCTCAACTTGTATAGAAACTGTGAAAGGTTCCGGTCACCATTGACCACACTCCAGTCTCCATATCCTTTGGTTAGACCACACTCAGAGCATTGCGCACAGTTCCAGTCTCCATATCCTTTGGTTAGACCACACTCCAGAGCACTGCACACAGTTCCATTCTCCATATCCCTTGGTTAGACCACACTGGGAGCACTGTGCACAGTTCCGGTCTCCATATCCCTTGGTTAGACCACACTGGGAGCACTGTGCACAGTTCAATTCTCCATATCCCTTGGATAGACCACACTGGCAGCACTGTGCACAGTTCCAGTCTCCGTATCCCTTGGTTAGGTATCACTTGGAGCACTGTGAACAGTTCCAGTCTCTGTATCCCTTGGTTAGACCACACTGGGAGCACTGTGCACAGTTCCGGTCTCCATATCCCTTGGTTAGATATCACTTGGAGCACTGTGCACAGTTCCAGTCTCCGTATCCCTTGGTTAGACCACACTGGGAACACTGTGCACAGTTCCGATCTCCATACCCCTTGGTTAGACCACACTGGGAGCACTGCACAGTTCCGGTCTCCATATCCCTTTGTTAGACCACACTGGGAGCACTGTGCACAGTTCCAGTCTCCATATCCTTTGGTTAGAGCACACTGGCAGCACTGTGCACAGTTCCGGTCTCCATTACCCTGGGAATACTTTGATGCGGATTGCTAATAACACATTCATCAAACCTCCTTCCTTTGCGGGAAAGGATGCGGACTCATTCCCATTCCCTCCCAAAGACTCTTCAATTCTGACCGCAATGCCCAGGATTCGAGCTCTCTGCCGGAGGGAAAATAAAACCTATTGATCCCCCAAGAGCCCGACCCACCCTTCGAAAGCTCTCGGCCTCTGGGTCCCTCTTCCAGACCAACCCAGAAAGCCAGGGAGCGAAACCCCCGCCCTTTCCAGGTGAATTAATCGTCCTCTTATCTTCTTCATCCATCAGGAGCTGCGTAAGGAGGAACGAGGCGAGATTCTGAACGCTGGGGAATGTCCAATCAGCAAAGCCTCCTCCATATCGGCTACCCCACCAAGGATCAATCCTATTGGACGGATAACAGTCAAACTGCCTCCGGTGTCAGGCGGTGGATATTGTACGTCTGGGACTGTGGTGGGAACTCCGGGTTAGGACGAGGGCTCGCTCAGCGCTCAGCGCACAGGCCCCAACCTCCTCGCAGGCAGCGGCCACTTCTCCCCAGCTTCTACCCATGAGGTTGGCAGGATCGACAACCGAGCTATCGCCCGCGGGAACGAAGCCTTCACCTCCCAAACTCGTTCATGGGAAACCTGAGATTTCGACACCCCCCCACCCCCACACCCCCCCAACTTCAAACACAATAAAGAGAGGCAAAGACTGTACTTAACCCCGTGCTTTACCTGTCCTGGGAGTGTTTGATGGGGACGGTGTAGAGGGAGCTTTACTCTGTACCTAACCCCGTGCTGTACCTGTCCTGGGAGTGTTTGATGGGGACGGTGTAGAGGGAGATTTACTCTGTATCTAACCCCGTGCTGTACCTGTCCTGGGAGTGTTTGATGGGGACAGTGTAGAGGGAGATTTACTCTGTATCTAACCCCGTGCTGTACCTGTCCTGGGAGTGTTTGATGGGGACAGTGTAGAGGGAGATTTACTCTGTATCTAACCCCGTGCTGTACCTGTCTGAGAGTGTTTTAAGGGTGGGAATGTGTTAAGGGTATGAAGGAGCCGCTGAGGCTAACCACGTCAAACAATGAACCTAGGCTATCTCCAGAGAAATACCAACCTCAGAAACAGGAACAGGAGGAGGCCATTCAGCTCCTAGATCTGTTCCCCCAGTCACCACTGTCATGGTTGATCTCCTATCTCAGCCGCACTCTCCCGCCCTCTCCCTCAGTGCCCAAAAATCCATTGATCTCGGTCTTGAATATATCCAGCGATGGAGCACCCACAGCTCCCTGGTGTCGGGCGGCGGGGGGGGAGAGAATTCCAAAGATTCTCACCCCTCCGAGTGAGGACATTTCTCCGTCCAAAATGACCGACCCCATGTTTTGAAATTTCGACCCGCGTCCCCCCGCCCCCCCAACTTACCTCTCATCCCAGGAACCGGTCTGGGTGACCTCTCCTGACGCTCCCCATGCGGAGAGTACATCCTGCCTCAGGCGGGGAGGCTGAAACTGTTCACAGAGCCCCAGGCCTGGAGAATTGCGGCAAGACTTTCTCGTTCTTACACCGGCGCCTCTCATCGGGCAGGATCGTCTCCCACTGCAGTCCCAGGCCGTGCTCCTGTCGAGCCAAACTGCGAGGGCTGGAGCACGTGTGTCGGTTGTTTCCCTCTGGCAATCGTTGCTGAGATCAGCGTCACATTTTCCGTTCAAGATTGCCTCAGCCTGCTCGCTGAAGCCTCTCGAAACCTCAGACTGCTTCCGCCGCAGCGGCCAGTCATGCTGCAGCCACTGAAACACCCAGCCCACCCTCCCCCCCGCCCGCCCCCACCACCCCACTTCCGGGAGCCCTCTTAAATTTTCTCCCCCTTGGAGTATTTCTCCGATGCCCCCGATTTTGCAAGTTCCTATCGAACCTGCTCCCACCACCCCCCTTTCAGGCAGCGCCTTCCAGATCACAAAAAACTCGCTGGGTGAGTGAGTGCAGTCCATGATAGACAGGGTGTTCCAAAATATTGAATAAATCTGCCAGGGTACCAAGGCTCTATTAATAGCAGCGCGCAAGTTACAGGAATAAGGAAGTTAGCGCAAAGCCATTACTGAGTCATTGGCACAGTACCAGCTGCAGGATTATGTCCAACTCAGAGCACAGCAGACACTTTAGGAAGGTTGCCAGGGACTTGGTGGGGGAGCGGAAGAGATTCACTCGAACGGTTCCAGGGGTTGAGGGACTGTGTGGAGGGACTGGGAGAAGCTGCGATCGTTCTCTCTCGGGGCGGAGAAGGTTAAGTGGGGGGGAGATTGAATCGAGGCGTTCGACATCAGGAGGGGGGTTTGGACAGAGTCGATGAGGAGAAAGTGTTTCCAGCGGCTGGAGGGTCGGTAACCAGAGGGGACACAGGTTGAAGAGAATCGGGGAAAAGGGACCAGAGGTGGGGGAGATGAGGTGGATTATTTTTGACACACAGCGAGTTGTTGTGATCTGGAAGGCGCTGCCTGAAAGACACTGACCACCTGACAGCGCAGCACTCCCTCAGCACTGACCCTCCGACAGTGCGATCACTCCCTCAGTACTGACCCTCCGACAGTGCGATCACTCCCTCAGTACTGACCCTCCAACAGTGCAGCACTCCCTCAGTACTGACCCTCCGACAGTGTAGCACTCCCTCAGTACTGACCCTCCGACAGTGCGGCACTCCCTCAGTACTGACTCTCCGACAGTGCAGCACTCCCTCAGTACTGACCATGCGACAGTGCAGCACTCCCTCAGTACTGACCCTCCGACAGTGCAGCACTCCCTCAATACTGACCATGCGACAGTGCAGCACTCCCTCAGTACTGACCCTCTGACAGTGCAGCACCCCCTCAGTGCTGACCCTCTGACAGTACAGCACTCCCTCAGTACTGATCCTCTGACAGTACAGCACTCCCTCAGCACTGACCCTCCTACAGTGCAGCACTCCCTCAGTACTGACCCTCCGACAGTGCGGCACTCCCTCAGTACTGACCCTCCGACAGTGCAGCACTCCCTCAGTACTGACCCTGCGACAGTGCAGCGCTCCCTCAGTACTGACCCTGCGACAGTGCAGCAGTCCCTCTGTACTGACCCTCAGACAGTGCAGCGCTCCCTCAGTACTGACCCTCCGACAGTGCGGCACTCCCTCAGCGCTGACCCTCTGACAGTGCAGCACTCCCTCAGTACTGACCCTCCGACAGTGCGGCACTCCCTCAGCACTGACCCTCCGACAGTGCGGCACTCCCTCAGCGCTGACCCTCCGACAGTGCAGCACTCCCTCAGCGCTGACCCTCCGACAGTGCAGCGCTCCCTCAGCGCTGACCCTCCGACAGTGCGGCACTCCCTCAGCGCTGACCCTCCGACAGTGCAGCACTCCCTCAGCGCTGACAGTCCGGCGCCCCCTCCATTCCGCGACTGCTCCCTCACTGCAAGTGGGGTCATCCAAGTTTGCACTCCGCCCTGCGGACTTGGGTTTTGACCGCACAGCTTCAAGGTGGACGAGTGACCAGGAGTGGATTGAGGCCACTGGTTCTGGGCCCAACCACGTTCGATGTCAGAAGCAGCAGTGAAATTGTCGGCATCACAAACCGCATCAGGTGTTTCCTGAGGCTTTAGTTTTCCGTGAAAGGGTTTTGCTTGTCATAATCGTTGGCATTTGCCCTTTCTCTTACCTCGAGATATATATAATACCGACGCACACCACAGGATATGAAGGGGAAGTGTGATAACTGGCACAAAGCGAAGGCTGAATGAGCACCCTCTCTCTCTCTCTCTGCAATCATCCACACGTGTTTTTAATCCTTTACCAGATGTGGATGTCACAGAGCCACAGAACTGTTACAGTGCAGAAGCAGGCCTTTCGGCCCATCGTGCCTGCACTATCTCTCTGAGCTTTCCAACTTGGTGCCAAGCCCCTGCCTTTTCCCTGTCACCCCTGCGCGTTGTTTCTGTTTCAATAACCATCCAATGCCCTCTTGAATGCGTCAATGGAACCTGCCTCCAGCACAATTCCAGGCAGCTCATTCCAATCCCTAACTACTCGCTGTGTGAAATAGTTTTCTTCTCACCTCGCATTGGCTCCTTTTGCAAAAAAGAACACTTGAAAACTGAGCCCTCTGGTTTGTCGATCCGTTTAGGAGCAGGAACAGTTCCTCACTATCTACTCTGTCCAGGCCCCTCATGATTTCTATCTCATCTCCCCTCGGCCTTCTCCTCTCCAAGGAAAACAATCCCAACATCTCCAATGTTTCCTCATAACTGAAGTGCCTCGTGCCTGGAACCATTCTCATAAACCTCTTCTGCGCTCTCTCCAACACGTTCACCTCCTTCCTACAGCGTGGCGCCCAGAACTGTACACAACACTCCAGCTGAGGTCTATCCAGTGTCCTATATAAATTCAGCATAACCCCCCCTGCTCTTGTACTCGATGCCCCTATTGATGAAGCCCGCTCTCTGCCAGTTGATTGTTCTTATTTTGGATAGACCAATGTCATATTCCACCGCCATCCTAAACCTTATTATACAATGATCACTGTCCTCTAAATGTTCCCCCACTGTCACTTGACCTACTTAGCTCACCTCAATCCCAAGTACCAAGTCCAGCAGTGCCTCCTTTCTTGTTGGACTGGCCGGGCCCAGTATTTGTTGCCCATCCCTAATTGCCCCTTGAGAAGGTGGTGGGTGAGCTGCCTCCTTGAGCCGCTGCAGTCCCTGTGGTGTAGGTAGACCCACGGCGCTGTTAGGGAGGGAGTCCCAGGATTTTGTCCGTGTGGTGTAGGTACACCCACAGCGCTGTTAGGGAGGGAGTTCCAGGATTTTGTCCCCTGTGGTGTAGGTACACCCACGGCGCTGTTAGGGAGGGAGTTCCAGGATTTTGTCCCAGTGACAGTGAAGGAACAGTGATATATTTCCAAGTCAGGATGGTGAGTGACTTGGAGGGGAACTTCCAGGTGGTGGTGTTCCCCATGTGTCTGCTGCCCTTGTCCTTCTAGATGGTAGAGGTCGTGGGTTTGGAAGGTGCTGTCGAAGGAGCCTTGCTGAGTTGCTGCAGTGCATCTTGTAGATGGTACACACACTGCTGTGTGGAGGGAGTGAATGTTTGTGGATGGGGTGCTAATCAAGCGGGGCTGCTTTGTCCTGGATGGTGTCTGGTTTCTTGAGCGTTGTGGGAGCTGCACTCATCCAGGCAAGTGCGGACTATTACGTTACACTCCTGACTTGAGCCTTGTAGGTGGTGGACAGGTTTGGGGGAGGCAGGAGGTGATTTAATGGTCACAGGATTCCCAGCATCTGACCTGCTCTTGAAGCCACAGTATTTATATGGCTAGTCCAGTTCAGTTTCTGGTCAATGGTAACCCCCAGGATGTTGACCCACACTACTGCCTCCAGATTCATCATAAACATCAGAACATAACAGAACTATGACGCCATTCAGTCCCCTCAAGCCTGTCACAGGAACAGGAGGAGGCCCATTCAGCCCTTCGAGCCTGTTACATAGGAACAGGAAGAGGCCCATTCAGCCCCCTAGAGCCTGTTACTCAGGAACAGGAGGAGGCCCATTGAGCCCCCTCGAGCCTATTGCTCAGGAACAAGTATAGGTACATTCAGTCCCCTCGAGCCTGTTACACATGAACAGGAGGAGGCCCATTAAGCCCCATTGTGCCTGTTACACAGGAACAGGAGGTAGACAATTCAGCCCCCTCGAGCCTGTTACACAGGGACGGGAAAAGGCGCATTAAGGTCCCTTGTCACTGTTACTAGGGAAAAGGAAGAGGCCCATTCTGCCCCATGAGCCAGTTACCCAGGAACAGGAGAGGGCACATTCAGCCTCCTGTGCCCTGTTACACAGGAACAGGAGGAGGCCATTCAGCCCCTCGAGCCTGTTACACACGAACAGGAGGAGGCCCATTCAAGCCCCTCGAGCCTGTTACATAGGAACAGGAGGAGGCCATTCAGCCCCTCGAGCCTGTTACACACGAACAGGAGGAGGCCCATTCAGCCCCCTCGAGCCTGTTACACACGAACAGGAGGAGGCCCATTCACCCCCGTGAGCCTGTTACACAGGAACAGGAGGAGGTCCATTCAGCTCCCTCGAGCCTGTTACACAGGAACAGGAGGAGGCACATTCAGGCCCCTCAAGCCTGTTACACAGGAACAGGAGGAGGTCCATTCAGCGCCCTCGAGGCTGTTACACAGGAACAGGAGGAGGCCATTCAGCCCCTTCTCGAGCCTGTTACACAGGAACAGGAGGAGGCCCATTCAGCCCCCTCGAGGCTGTTACACAGGAACAGGAGGAGGTCCATTCAGCCCCCTTGAGCTTGTTACACAGGAACAGGAGGAGGCCCATTCAGGCCCCTTGAGCCTGTTACACAGGAACAGGAGGATGTCCATTTTGCACCCTCAAGTCTGTTGCACAGGAGCAAGTGGAGGCCCATTCAGCGCCCTGGAGGCTGTTGCACAGGAACAGGAAAAGGCACATTCAGCCCCTAAGAGCCTGTTAAACAGGAACAGGAGGAGGTCCAATCAGCCCCCTCGAGCCTGTTACACAGGAACAGGAGGAGGCCCATTCAGCCCCTTCTCGAGCCTGTTACACAGAAACAGGAGGAGGCCCATTCAGCCCCCTCGAGCCTGTTACACAGAAACAGGAGGAGGCCCATTCAGCCCCCTCGAGCCTGTTACACAGGAAAGGGAGGAGGCTCATTCAAACACACGAGCCTACTACACAGGAACAGGAAAAAGCCCATTCAGCGCCTCGAGCCTGTTACACAGGAACAGGAGGAGGTGCATTCACCCCACTCAATCCTGTGACACAGGATCAAGAGGAGGCCCATTCAGCCCCCTCGAGCCTGTTAAACAGGAACAGGAGGAGGACCATTCAGCCCCCTCGAGCCTGTTACACAGGAACAGGAGGTGGCCCATCCAGCCCCCTGAAGCCTATTACACAGGAACAGGAGGAGGCCAATTCAGCCCCCTCGAGGCTGTTACACAGGAACAGGAAGAGGCCATTTCAGCCCCTCGAGCCAGTTACACGGGAACAGGAGGAGGCCCATTAAACACCCTCAAGTCTGTTGCACAGGAGCAATTGGAGGCCCATTCAGCGCCCTCGAGGCTGTTGCACAGGTACAGGAAAAGGCCAATTCAGCCCGTCGAGCCTGTTAAACAGGAATAGCAGGAGGACCATTCAAGCCCCTCGAATCTGTTGCGCAGGAACAGGAGGAGGACCATTCAGCACCCTCAATTCTGTTGCACAGGAGCAAGTGGAGGGCCATTCAGCGCCCTCGAGGCTGTTGCACAGGAAAAGGAAAAGGCCCATTCAGCCCTTCGAACCTGTTACACAGGAACAGGAGGAGGTCCATTCAGCCCCCTCGAACCTGTTACACAGGAACAGGAGGAGGTCCATTCAGCCCCCTCGAGCCTGTTACACAGGAACAGGAGGAGGTCCATTCAGCCCCCTCGAGCCTGTTACACAGGAACAGGAGGAGGTCCATTCAGCACCGTCGAGCCCTGTTACACAGGAACAGGAGGAGGCCCATTGAAGCCCCTCGAGCCTGTTACATAGGAACAGGAGGAGGCCCATTGAAGCCCCTCGAGCCTGTTACATAGGAACAGGAGGAGGTCCATTCAAGCCCCTCGAGCCTGTTGCACAGAAACAGGAAAAGGCCAATTCAGCCGCTCGAGCCTGTTACACAGGAACAGGAGGATGTCCGTTTAGCACCCTCAAGTCTGTTGCACAGGAGCAAGTGGAGGCCCATTCAGCGACCTCGAGGGTGTTGCACAGGTACAGGAAAAGGCCCATTCAGCATCCAGGAGCCTGTTACACAGCAACAGAAGGAGGCCCATACAGCCCCTCGAACCTGTTACACAGGAACAGGAAAAGGCCCATTTAGCCCCCTCGAGCCTGTTATACAGGAACAGGCGAAGGTTCATTCAACCCCATGACTCTGTAACACAGGAACAGAGGAGAACCATTCAACCCCCTCGAGCCAAATACACAGGAATGGGAGGGGGCCCATCCAGCCCCCTAGAGCATGTTACACAGGATCAAGTGGAGGCCCATTCATCCCCCTCGAGCCTGTTACACAGGAACAGGAGGAGGCCCATTCAGTCCCCTTGAGCCTGTTACACAGGAACAGGAGGAGGCCCATTCAGATCCCTCGAGCCTGTTAAAAAGGAACAGGAAGAGGCCAAGTCAGCCCGCTGGAGCCTGTTACACAGGAACAGGAGGAGGCCCGTACAGCCCCCTCGAGCCTGTTAAACAGGAACAGGAGGAGGCCCATTCAGTCCCATCGAGACTGTTACACAGGAACAGGAGGAGGCCATTCAGCCCCCTCGAGCCTGTTACACAGGAACAGGAGGAGGCCCATTCAGCCCCTCTAGCCTGTTACACAGCAACAGGAGGAGGCCCATTCAGGCCCTCGAGACAGTTACACAGGAACAGGAGGAGGCCCATTCAGCCCCCTCGAGCCTGTTACTCAGGAACAGGAAAATGTCCATTCAACCCGCTGGAGCCTGTTACACAGGAACAGGAGGAGGCCCATTCAGCCCCCTCGAGCCTGTTACACAGGAACAGGAGGAGGCCCATTCAGCCCCCTCTAGCCTGTTACACTGGAACAGGAGGAGACCCATTCAGCCCCCTCTAGCCTGTTACACTGGAACAGGAGGAGACCAATTCATCCCCCTTGAGCCTGATACACAGGAACAGGATCAGGCCCATTCAGACTCCTGGAGCCTGTAATACAGGAACAGGAGGAGGTTCATTCAGCCCCATGACCCTGTAACACAGGAACAGAGGAGAACCATTCAACCCCCTCGAGCCAAATACACAGGAATGGGAGGGGGCCCATCCAGCCCCCTAGAGCATGTTACACAGGATCAAGTGGAGGCCCATTCATCCCCCTCGAGCCTGTTACACAGGAACAGGAGGAGGCCCATTCAGCCCCCCGAGCCTTTCACAGGAACAGGAGGAGGCCCATTCAGGCCCCTCGAGCCTGTTACAGAGGAACAGGAAGAGGCCCATTCAGCCCCCCCTCGAGCCTGTTACACAGGAACAGGAGGAGGCCCATTCAGCCCCCTCGAGCCTGTTACAGAGGAACAGGAGGAGGCCCAGTCAGCCCCTCGAGACTGTTACACAGGAACATGAGGAGGGTCATTCAGGCCCTTCGAGCATTTTACACATGAACAGGAGGATGTACATTTAGCACCCTCAAGTCTGTTGCACAGGAGCAAGTGGAGGCCCATTCAGCCCCCTCAAGACTGTTACACAGGAACAGGAAAAGGCCCATTCGGCCTCCTGGAGCCTGTTACACAGGAACAGGAGGAGGCCATTCAGCCCCCTCGAGCCTATTACACAGGAACAGGAGGAGGTCCATTCAGCCCCCTCGAGCCTGTTACACAGGAACAGGAGGAGGTCCATTCAGCCCCCTAGACGCTGTTACACAGGAACAGGAGGAGGCCCAGTCCGCCCCCTCGCGCCTGTTACACAGGAACAGGAGGAGGCCCGGTCAGCCCCCTCGCGCCTGTTACACAGGAACAGGAGGCTCATTCAGACACAGGAGCCTACTACACAGGAACAAGAGGAGGCACATTCAATCCCCTTGAGCCGGTTACACAGGAGCAGGAGGAGGCCATTCAGCCCCCTGAGCCTGTCACAGGAACAGGAGCAGGTGTATTCTCCACACTCAATCCAGTGACACAGGATCAGCAAGATGCCCATTGAGCCCGCTCGATCCTGTAACACCGGAACAGAAGGAGGCCCATTCAACCCCTCGAGCCTGTTACACAGGAACAGGAGGAGGCCCATTCAACCCCTCGAGCCTGTTACACAGGAACAGGAGGATGTCCATTCAGCCCCCTCGAGCCTGTCACACAGGAACAGGAGGAGGCCCATTCAGCCCCCTCGAGTCTGTTACACAGGAACAGGAGGAGGCCATTCAGCCCCTTCTCGAGCCTGTTACACAGGAACAGGAGGAGGCCCATTCAGCCCCCTCGAGCCTGTTACACAGGAACAGGAGGAGGCCCATTCAGCCCCCTCGAGCCTGTTACACAGGAACAGGAGGAGGCCCATTCAGTCCCCTTGAACCTGTTACACAGGAACAGGAGGAGGCCCATTCAGCCCCCTCGAGCCTGTTACACAGGAACAGGAGGAGGCCCATTCAGGCCCCTCGAGCCTGTTACACAGGAACAGGAGGAGGCCCATTCAGCCCCCTCGAGCCTGTTACACAGGAACAGGAGGAGGCCCATTCAGCCCCCTCGAGCCTGTTACACAGGAACAGGAGGAGGCCCATTCAGCCACCTCGAGCCCGTTGCACAGGTACAGGAGGAGGGTCAGTCAGACCCCTCGAGCCTGTTACACAGGAACAGGAGGAGGCGCATTCAGACCCTCGAGCCTGTTACACAGGAACAGGAGGAGGCCCATTTAGCCCCCCGAGCATGACACAGGAACAGGAGGAGGTGCATCCTCCACACTCAATCCTGTTACTCAGGATCAGGAGCAGTTCCATACAGCCCACTCGAGCCTGTTACACAGGAACCAGTGGCGGCCATTCAACCCCTCGAGCCTGTTACACAGGAACAGGAGGAGGACCATTCAGCCCCTTTGAGACTTTTACACAGGAACAGGAGGAGGGTCATTCAGTCCCCTCGAGACTGTTGCGCAGGAACAGGAGGAGGGTCATTCAGGCCCCTCAAGCCTGTTACACATGAACAGGAGGATGTCCATTTAGCACCCTCAAGTCTGTTGCACAGGAGCAAGTGGAGGCCCATTCAGCGCCCTTGAGGCTGTTGCACAGGAACAGGAGGAGGCCCATTCAGCCCCCTCGAGCCTGTTACACAGGAACAGGAAAAGGCACGTTCAGCTCCCCGAGCCTGTCACAGGAACAGGAGGAGGTGCATTCTCCCCACTCCATCCTGTGACACAGGATCAGGAGGAGTTCCATACAGCCCACTCGAGCCTGTTACACAGGAACAGGAGGAGGCCCAGTCAGCCCCCTCGAGCCTGTTGCTCAGGAACAGGAGGAGGGTCATTCAGGCCCCTCGAGCCTGTTACACATGAACAGGAGGATGTCCATTTAGCACCATCAAGTCTGTTGCACAGGAACAAGTGGAGGCCCATTCAGCGCCCTCGAGGCTGTTGCACAGGAACATGAAAAGGCCCATTCAGCCTCCTGGAGCCTGCTACACAGGAACAGGAGGAGGCCAATTCAGCCCCCTTGAGCCTGTTAAACAGCAAAAGGAAGAGACTCATTCAGCCCCATGACTCTCTTGCACAGGAACAGGAGGAGGCCCATTCAGCCCCTTTGAGACTTTTACACAGGAACAGGAGGAGGGTCATTCAGTCCCCTCGAGACTGTTACACAGGAACAGGAGGAGGGTCATTCAGGCCCCTCAAGCCTGTTACACATGAACAGGAGGATGTCCATTTAGCACCCTGAAGTCTGTTGCACAGGAGCAAGTGGAGGCCCATTCAGCGCCCTTGAGGCTGTTGCACAGGAACAGGAGGAGGCCCATTAACTCCCTTCGAGCCTAGTACACAGGAACAGGAGGAGGTCCATTCAGCCCCCTCGAGTCTGTTACACAGGAACAGGAGGAGGTCCATTCAGCCCCTCGAGACTTTTACACAGGAACAGGAGGAGGCCCATTAACTCCCTTCGAGCCTAGTACACAGGAACAGGAGGAGACCCATTCAGCCCCCATCGAGCCTGTTACACAGGAACAGGAGGAGGCCCATTCAGCCCCTCGATCCTGCTATACAGGACGACGAAAAGGCCCATTTATCTCCCTCGAGCCTGTTGCGCAGGAACAGGAGGAGGGTCATTCAGGCCCCTCGAGGCTGTTGCACAGGAACAGGAGGAGGCCCAGTCAGTCCCCTCGAGCCAGTTACACAGGAACAGGAGGAGGCCCAGTCAGTCCCCTCGAGCCAGTTACACAGGAACAGGAGGAGGCCCATTCAGCCCCTCGAGCCAGTTACACAGGAACAGGAGGAGGCCCATTCAGCCCCCCTCGAGCCTGTTACACAGGAACAGGAGGAGGCCCATTCAGCCCCCTCGAGCCTGTTACACAGGAACAGGAGGAGGCCCATTCAGCCCCTCGAGCCTGTTACACAGGAACCAGTGGCGGCCATTCAACCCCTCGAGCCGGTTACACATGAACAGGAGGAGGCCCATTCAGCCCCCTCGAGACTGTTGCGCAGGAACAGGAGGTGACCATTCAGAACCTCGAGCCTCTTACATAACAACAGGAGGAGGCCCGTTCAGCCGCTGGAGCCTGTTACACAGGAACAGGAGGAGGACCATTCAGCCCCTCGAGCCTGTTACACATGAACAGGAGGAGGCCATTCAGCCCGCACGAGCCTGTTACACGGGAGCCACAGGCGGCCATACAGCACGCTCGAGCTTGTAACACAGGAACAGGAGGAGGCCCATTCAGCTCTTTCAAGTCTGTTACATAGGAACAGGAGGAGGCCCATTCAGTCCCTCGGGCCTGTTACACAGGAACAGGAGGAGGCCCATTCAGCCCCCTCGAGCCTGTTACACAGGGACAGGAGGAGACCATTCAGCCCCTCGAGCATGTTACACAGGAACAGGAGGAGGCCCATTCAGTCCCTCGACCCTGTTACACAGGAACAGGAGGAGGCCATTCAGTCCCTTGACCCTGTTACACAGGAACAGGAGGAGGCCCATTCACCCCCCCGAGCCTGTCACAGGAACAGGAGGAGGTGCATTCTCCCCACTCAATCCTGTGACACAGGATCAGGAGCAGTTCCATACAGCCCACTCGAGCCTGTTACACAGGAACCAGAGGCGGCCATTCAACCCCTCGAGCCTGTTACACAGGAACCAGAGGCGGCCATTCAACCCCTCGAGCCTGTTACACAGGAACCAGAGGCGGCCATTCAACCCCTCGAGCCTGTTACACAGGAACCAGAGGCGGCCATTCAACCCCTCGAGCCTGTTACACAGGAACAGGAGGAGGTCCATTCAGCCCCGGGAGCCTGTTACACAATAACATGAGGAAGCACATTCCTCCCCTCGGCCATTGTACTTAGGAACAGGGGGAGGCCCATTCAGTCCCTCTAGCCTGTTACCAAGGAACCGGAGGAGGCCATTCAACCCCTCGAGCCTGTTACACAGGAACAGGAGGCCCATTCAGCCCCCTCGAGCCTGTTACTCAGGAACAGGAAAAGGCCCATTCAGACCCTCGAGCCTGTTACACAGGAACAGGAGGATGTCCATTTAGCACCCTCAAGTCTGTTATACAGGAGCAAGTGGAGTCCCATTCAGCTCCCTCGAGGCTGTTGCACTAGAACAGGAAAAGGCCCATTCAGCCTCCTGGAGCCGGCTAGACAGGAACAGGAGGAGGCCCATTCAGAACCTCGAGACTGTTACACAGGGGAAGAAGGAGGCCATTCAGCCGGCTCGAGCCTGTTACACGGGAGCCAGATACGGCCATTCAGCCCGCTCAAGCTTGTAACTCAGGAACAGGAGGAGGCCCATTCAGCCCCTCGAGCCTGTTACACAGGAACAGGAGGAGGCCATTCAGCTCTTTCAAGCCTGTTACTAAGGATCAGGAGGAGGCCATTCAGCCCCTCGACCCTGTTACACAGGAACAGGAGGAGGCCCATTCAGCCCCTCGAGCCAGTTACACAGGAACAGGAGGAGGTCCAATCACTCTATGGAACCAGTTACACAGGAACAGGAGGAGCCCATTCAGCCCCCTTGAGCCTGTTACACAGGAACAGGAGGAGGCCCATTCAGCCCCTCGAGCCAGTTACACAGGAACAGGAGGAGGCCCATTCAGCCCCCTTGAGCCTGTTACACAGGAACAGGAGGAGGCCCATTCAGCCCCTCGAGCCTGTTACACAGGAACAGGAGGAGGTCCAATCACTCTATGGAACCAGTTACACAGGAACAGGAGGAGCCCATTCAGCCCCCTTGAGCCTGTTACACAGGAACAGGAGGAGGCCCATTCAGCCCCTCGAGCCCTGTTACACAGGAACAGGAGGAGGCCCATTCAGCCCCTCGATCCTGCTATACAGGACGAGGAAAAGGCCCATTTATCTCCCTCGAGCCTGTTACACAGGAACAGGAGGAGGCCCATTCAGCCCCCTCGAGCCTGTTACACAGGAACAGGAGGAGGCCCATTCAGCCCCCTCGAGCCTGTTACACAGGAACAGGAGGAGGCCCATTCAGCCCCCTCGAGCCTGTTACACAGGAACAGGAGGAGGCCCATTCAGCCCCCTCGAGCCTGTTACACAGGAACAGGAGGAGGCCCATTCAGCCCCTCGAGCCTGTTACACAGGAACAGGAGGAGGCCCATTCAGCCCCTCGAGCCTGTTCTTCCAATTCTATCAGACCTTTTCTGATCAGTATCATAACTCCATCTCCCCACCTCGAGTTCCCTGACCCTTAACCCACCCCCACCCCCCCATCCCCGCCGACCCAACAATAACCTATCAGTCTCAATTTTGGAATTTTATTTCAATCAGCCTCATGATGTCACATGGACGAGGCTCATCTGCAGAAGGAGATATTCATCTTGGAAGGGGCACAGTGTAGAATCACCTGGATGATACCTGATCTCCAAGGGTTAAAGACGAGGATAGATCAGACACAGGCCTGGGCGGCAGCGTTGTGGTTTAGAAAGTTAATGTCAGATTTTATCACAGTTTTGACAGCATTAATGAGAACAGATAGGGGTGGATCGAGGGAAACTATTTCAGCTGGTCGGGGTGAGTCTGGGACTCAAGGGCAGAGTCTAGAGCTGAGAGCGAGACCTCTCAGGAGCCAAATTGGGAAATACTCCCACACACCGAGTTGGCAATAAATTTGGAACTCCCTCTGCACCTCCCCCCCACCAACCCTCCCCCACCTGATCTCAACTGGTACCAGGTCATGTGTTAATATTAAATCGGTGATGGATGGGTCTGCGATCAGCTTTCCCACAGCGAGGGAGCTTGGCCTGTGCATCTTCCAGAGGGTTTGACACCGGATCCTTTGTTCACTTTGAGGCTGAGATGAACCCAGTGGACCTCCAGCCTCCCAGCGTAAAAAGGCAGCTCGATCGCGTGTGACCCACGTCAACCTTCGGCGGGCCAACGCGCCGGGCTGTGAGGGCAAGCTGAGCGCCTTGGCCGGCGCACGTTCGACCCTGAGGTTGCGGAGTTGGACCCGGGCATCGCTGGGCCACAGGCGGGAGCCTGCCGGGACTCGGCGGGGATGGGGTGGGTGTCGGGAATCGGAGCAGGTCGGACTACGTGAAAGAGCGGGAAAATGGCGAAGGGTTTCGGGAGGCGTCCTGATTAAAGATGGAATCGCCTCAAAGACGGGAGGGAGGACATCCTGAGACTGAAGAGGCCGGGCTGAGGGCTAAGGGGGGGTGGATTTAAGGGGTGGCAAAGGCTGTAAGAGTCTAGGGGTGTGTGTGTGTGTGTGTGCGTGTGTGTGTGTGTGTGTGTGTGTGTGTGTGTATGTGTGCAGACCCCCTCCTTCTGGCCGCAGCTGTGAAGTGGCAGATTGTATGAATGCAGCGATCGCGCAAGCTCGTAGCAAAGGTAGAGGGGCAAAAAGGCTTCAGGGAGATCTCAGTAACGCCTGTGGAGTGAAACAGGGTTAACGCTTCAGGCCGGTGATCACTCAAAAAGCAGTGATTTTAAAGGGAGGTTTTCTTTTTCAATCTTTCATAGGATGTGGGCCTCGCTGGCCGGGCCCAGCGTTTATTGCCCATCCCTAATTGCCCCTTGAGATGGTGGTGGGTGAGCTGCCTTCTTGAGCCGCTGCAGTCCCTGTGATGTAGGTACACCCACAGCGCTGTTAGGGAGGGAGTTCTAGAGTTGCCTTCTTGAGCCGCTGCAGACCCTGTGGTGTAGGTACATCCACAGCGCTGTTAGGGAGGGAGTTCTAGAGTTGCCTTCTTGAGCCACTGCAGACCCTGTGATGTAGGTACACCCACAGTGCTGTTAGGGAGGGAGTTCTAGAGTTGCCTTCTTGAGCCACTGCAGACCCTGTGATGTAGGTACACCCACAGTGCTGTTAGGGAGGGAGTTCTAGAGTTGCCTTCTTGAGCCACTGCAGACCCTGTGATGTAGGTACACCCACAGTGCTGTTAGGGAGGGAGTTCTAGAGTTGCCTTCTTGAGCCACTGCAGACCCTGTGGTGTAGGTCCATCCACAGCGCTGTTAGGGAGGGAGTTCTAGAGTTGCCTTCTTGAGCCGCTGCAGACCCTGTGGTGTAGGTACATCCACAGTGCTGTTAGGGAGGGAGTTCTAGAGTTGCCTTCTTGAGCCGCTGCAGACCTGTGAGGTGTAGGTACACCCACAGTGCTGTTAGGGAGGGAGTTCCAGGATTTTGACCCAGCGGCAGTGAAGGAACGGCCGATATATTCCCAAGTCAGGATGGTGAGTGACTTGGAGGGGAACTTCCAGGTGGTGGTGTTCCCCATGTGTCTGCTGCCCTTGTCCTTCTAGGTGGTGGAAGTCACGGGTTTGGAAGGTCTAAGGAGCCTTGGTGAGTTCCTGCAGTGCATCTTGTAGACGGTACACACGCTGCTGCTACTGTGGGTCGGTGGTGGAGGGAGTGAATGTTTGTGGATGTACCAATCAAGCGGGGCTGCTTTGTCCTGGACGGTTTCGAGCTTCTTGAGTGTTGTGGCAGCTGCACTCACCCAGGCAAGTGGGGAGTATTCCATCACACTCCTGACTTGTGTCTTGTGGACTGGTTTTGGGGAGTCAGGAGGTGAGTTGCTCACCACACTGTATTTACATGTAAATTTGGGTATGGAGTTAAGTATGCGTTGTAAGAAACAGGCTGGTCTACACAAAAGACCGGGAGATTCCAGTAAATCTACAGTATAACGTGGATAAACGTGAAGTTATACACTTTGGTGTGAAAAACAGAAAGGCAGAGTATTATTTAGATGGTGATATATTGGGAAATGTGGATATACGAAGGGATCTGGTGTCCTTGTACACTTGTTTGTCCCTACAACCACACCAACCCCCTCCACTTCTCTCTCTCTCTCTCCCTCCCCGCCCACCACCCCCACACACACACACACACACCTTAAACCAGCTTATATTTCAACTCTTTCTTGGACTCACTCAAGTTCTGTCGAAGGGTCATGAGGACTCGAAACGTCAACTCTTTTCTTCTCCGCCGATGCTGCCAGACCTGCTGAGTTTTTCCAGGTAATTCTGTTTTTGTTTTGAATGAAAGTAAACAGACAGGTGCAGCAAGTAATTCGGAAGGCTAGTGGTATGTTGGCCTTCATTGCAAGAGGATTTGAGTTCAGAAGGAGGGATGTCTTACTGCAGTTATACAAGGCCTTGGTGAGACCACACCTGGAGTATTGCACGCAGTTTAGGTCTTCCTACCTAAGAAAGAGTCTACTTGCCATAGAGGGAGTGCAACGAAGGTTCACCAGGCTGATACTGGGGATGACAGGACTGTTGTATGAGGAGAGATTGGTTCAACTAGGCCTGTATTCACTAGAGTTTAGAAGGATGAGAGGGGATCTGATTAAAACGTATAAAATTCTAACAGGGCCAGACAGATTGGATACAGGGGGGATGTTTCCCCTGGTCGGGGGAGTCTAGAACCAGGGGCCACAGTCTCAGGATACAGGGCAGGCCATTTAGGACTGAGATGAGGAGAATTTTCTTCACCCAGAGGGTGGTCAACCTGTGGAATTCTCTCCCACAGAGTCTGTGGAGGCCGGGTCACTGAGTGTATTCAGGAAAAAAACTGATAAATTTTTGAATATCAGGGGCATCAAGAGGTATGGAGAGAAATCAGGAATATGGCGTTGAGATAGAGGATCAGCCATGATCGTATTGAATAGTGGGGCGGTCTCGAAGGGCTGGATGGCCTACTGCTCCTCCTCGTTACCATGTTTCTATGTTTACAAGGCTAGTAACCTGCCCTCTCTGAAAAAAAAACCCCTGTCAAGAGGAAAAGGGGAAAATCACCAGGAGAGACATTGAAAAGCAAGTTTCCAATCGGCGAGCTACAGACTGAACTCACTGGGAGACCATCGCGTGTCACTAACAAAGGACTGCAAGGAATTTGGGAAGACTTCAATCAAAGTCAACCCTTCTAATCCAGTATTCCAGATTGGTGCTATCAAACTGTTTTACCTCACCCTTAAAATCCATGTTTTCTATGTCCTGTGTGTTTGTGTTTGCGTGTGTGTGTGTGTGTGTGTAGGGGTTTAAGAAGGGGTACAGTTTAAGATATTGAGTTTAAAGTTCGCAGTCCATATTTCTTTCCTTGGCCAATGGTTAAAGGCAGTTTGTTCAATAAACAGTTATTTACTTGTTCAGTTTACAAACCTGCTGCTCGTATTCTGTTAACCTAAATGAAACAGTTAGGTAGAATCGGGGGGCAATCTGGTTGAATTTTGCACATATATCTTGGCTCGGTAAAGCAGTGGGGCTCGATATTACAGCGCACGATCCCCACTGACCTGTGACAAGTGTCAGGAAGGCAGTGATTTGCTTTAGTGTGAATGGGATGGTTTTCTGAACCAGAGATCAGGGCCACATTAGATTTAGTGACGAATAATGAGCCAGATTTAGTCAACAGCCCAATGGCGAGTGAACCTGGATCAAACAGCCAATCAAAACATGGTGGAGTTCAACATAGAGTTTGAAAGGGGAAAACAAGAGAGAGTTACTCAGGTTCTTGAGTTAGCTGAGGCTGACTTCAGTGGGGAGGGACAGAGTGAACTGGGCAAGCGAAATGACTGACGATTAGCAGTGAAGAACTCAACTCGTCGCTTGGCAGTGCGGAACTTGAGCATGGCTGATAAAAGGAGACATGTCGAAGCTTTTCCCCTTGCACTCGCCAGGACACTTCACAGGAAATACCAACATAAGGGGTAAAAAACAACAATTTATACTGCGTGTGAAGAGAGTGCTGACTGGTTGGCAAGTGCACTCTGGTTGGCCGAGGCATTGTCATGGACCATGCAGCAGTGATGGTGGCTGACAGTTAACTGCCAATCATTGTTTGACCCTGATGGGTCAAGGCATTCTTGCGTTGAATTCAACGTTAGGCAGAAGCAGTTTTTACACCTAAGGGGCAAGAACGCTATTACCAAGGAAGAACAGCCATGGATGACTAAGACAATAGTGGCATTGTCACTGGACTAACAACCCAGAAACCTAGGGTAATGCTCTGGGGGCTGCTTTGTCCTGGACGGTGTCGAGCTTCTTGAGTGTTGTGGGAGCTGCGCTCATCCAGGCAAGTGGGGAGTGTCCCATCACACTCCTGACTTGTGCCTTGTAGATGGTGGACAGGATTTGGGGGGAGTCAGGAGGTGAATCACTCGCCGCAGGATTCCCAGCCTCTGACCTGCTCTTGTAGCCACAGTATTTATAAGGCTGGTCCAGTTCAGTTTCTGATTCCAGCTGCCATGGGGGGTGGTGGGGTGGGGTGGGTGGTTGGGATTTGAACCCAGGTCCCCCCAGACCATTAGCTTTGGTTTCTGGACTACTCGTCAAGTGGCAGTACTACTACATCACCGTCCCCAACGCAAACCCAGTCAGGACCCACCAGCGATCATGGGGCTACCTCTGGGTGTTATTGACGTGGATTTCCAGAAGACATTTGGTGAAGTCCCCCCCCCCCCCCGCCCCCCCCAGAGGAGACGGCTGGTTGTCGGGGAAGCTCGCGGGGTCAAAGGTGAGCTGTTGACCAGGTGAGGACATGGCCTGAAGGGCAGGGGACCGGGATGTACAGGCAACAGGCAGGCGCTCTCATTGGCAGAGCGTGACTGGCAGAGTCCGGCGGGGGTAGGTGACGGGTCCAAAAAACCTTTCACTGCGCCCGTTCGTGGTTGAGCTCCTGGCACAGCAAGTCGCAGACTCAAATAGGCCGATGGCACAGGGCTAGGCCCTTTGTAAACAATATAGAAGGAAGTGAAATATTACAAAGAGGTATTGATAGATCCTGTGAATAGAAATATTGTGGCAAATGGATCTCTGTGTCGCCAAATGTGAGGTCATTGGCATTAGGCAAATAAAGGAGAGAACAGGGGAATTCCAAAATGGTGCAAAGTTCGGGACTGTGGAGGTTGAAAGAGATTTACTTGGCATGGATCATTAAAATGCAGCCAACAGGAAGAGGGAATTATCTAAAAGGTTGATGGAATAGCTAGAGGACTGGAATGCCAGAGTTTCAACGTCCTCCTTCAGCCGCACAAAGCCCTGGTTAGGCCGCACCTGGAGTCACTGTGAATTGGTTCTGGGCCCTCCACGCACCTCAGGGAAGGTCGGCTGATCTTGGAGAGAGAGAGAGAGAGAGAGAGAGAGAGTGAGTGCGGCCTCGTCGATTCACCAGAACAAGACCGGGACTCCGAGGGTTAAAACCACGAGGAGGGGCAGAACGTGCAAACTAGGATCGTATCCCCCGAAATTTGGAAGGCCCATTGAGTGATTGGGTCACAGTTTCAATGATATTGATGAGAACAGATTGGTGTCGAGAGAGAGGAGATATTTCAGCTGGTTAGGGAGTGCAGGACTAGGAATCAGAGTCTAAAAATGAACACGTGTACATACAAATATATCAATTAGCTGTGGGAATAGACCACTCAGCCCTTCAAGCCTGCTCCACCAAGCAATAAGATCTTGGCTTATCTAATTTTAACCTCAACTTCACACACTCCGGCCTACCCCTGGTAACCTTTCACTCCCTCGTTTATCAAGAATCTATTTGCCTCCGCCTTAAAGATATTCGAGCACTCACCCTCAGCCACCTTTTGAGGAGGAGAATTCCTCAAAATTCCTCCCCATCTCGGCCTTAAATGGGTGGTCCCTTATTTTTATACAGCCCTCTAGTTCTAGATTCTTCCACGAGGGGAAGCGTCCTTCCCCACACCCGCCCTGACCAGCCCCCTCAGGATCGTACAGGTTTCAGTCAAGCTGCCTCTTACTCTCCTAAACTCCAGCGGATACAAGTCAAACCTGTTCAGCCTTTTCTCATAAGACAACCCACCCATTCCAGGTATTAGTCTGGTAAACCTTCTCTGAACTGCTTCCAACGCATTTACATTCCTCCTTAAATAAGGAGGCCAATACTGTACGCAATACTCCAGATGTGATCTCACCAGCCCCCTGTATAACTGAAGCGTAACCTCCCTACTTTTATATTCAATCCCCCTCACAGTAAATGATAACATTCTATTCGCTTCCCGAATTACCTGCTGTACCTGCACACTAACCTTTTGGGATTCATGCGTTAGGACACCCAGATCCCTCTGCACCTCAGAGCTCTGCAATCTCTCACCGTTTAGATAATAAGCTACTTTTTTATTACTCCTGTCAAAATGGACACATTTCACCTTCCCCCAAAGTGAGAGGGTGGACTTTCAGGAGTGAAATGAGGAAAGACTCCGACACACAAAGTGGACGGGGGGGTGGGGGGTGAAATCCGGAACTCTCTTCTGCAACTGACGCCAGATCGAATCGTTCATTTGAAATCTGAGATTGAGAGATCTTTTTTTTTTCACCCAAAGGTATTAAGGGGTGTGGGGCAAAGGCAAGAATATGGAGTGAAGCCGCAGATTCACCCTGATCTCATTGAATGGCATTACAGGTTTGAGGGGTTGAATGGCCTCCTCTTATTCCAATTTTCTTATATTCACCTCAGTCCAGAAGATGAAGGGGTGACCTAATCGAGGCGGTTTAAGATGATTCAAGGACTCGATGGGGTCGATAGAGAGAAACTATTTCCTCTGGTCCGGTGTGGGGGGTGGGGGGGTGGGGTGGGGTCCAGAACAAGGGGTCAGAATCTTAAAATTGCAGCCAGGCCGTTCAGGGGGTGATGTCAGGAAGCACTTCTTCACACAAAGTGGGGGGGGGTGGAAATCTGGAACTCTCTCCCCTCCCAGAAAAAGCTGTCGAGACTGGGAGGGGTCACTTGGAAAAATTTCAAAACTGAGATTGAGAGATTTTTGTTGGGTCGGGGGTGGTTAAGGGTGACGGAACCGAGGTGGGTGGATGGGGTTAAGACACAGATCAGGCATGATCTGGTCAAACGATAGGATGGTTTTGAGGGGCTGAATGGCCTCCTGCTGTTCCTAATTGTACTGGATGGTTGGTGATGGCAAGTGGGGTGGGGGGCAGGGGACAGGGGGGTTAGTTGAGTGAACAATGCTTTCACAGCTTGTTTATAAATATTTACTACAAATGGTCCTGTGGAAAATATGAGCCTCTAAGACCACAGTAACGTGACTGTGGTTAACCTGTTAATCTGATTTACTTTAAGCGTATCTCGTCTGTGCATTGGTGAAAGCAATAGCTCTGAGAAATATTTAAATCAGTAACTTCCTCCTCCTACTTCCCCACCTCCTCACTTTGGCAGTTCACTCACAGCTAAAGTCTAACTGCCGACCAAGGTTTGGACCTACCAAGTGGACCCGCAAACCCCTGCGGCTTTATATAACCCCCAACCCCCGCCTCCCCTCCCTGAGTCGAGGGTGCAGGGGGATGTTTCTGACTCTCTCTCTGCTGGCCGGTGAAGACAGCCTCGTTGCTCTGCTCCCAGGGTAGGTCATGAATCTGCAGCGTCGTGCCAGATAGAGTGAATAAGGTGAAAGTGTATCCAGTGGCTGGAGCGTCGGTAACCAGAGGGACACAGGTTGGAGAGAATGGGGGAAAAGGACCCAGAGGGGGAGGGTGGGCGGGGGGGGGGAATGAGGAGGATTTTTTTTTGACACACAGCGAGTTGCTGTGATCTGGGAGGTGCTGCCTGAAAGGGGGGGTGGAAGCAGATTCAAGGGGGAATTGGAGAAATACTCAGAGGGGAATAATTTACGGGGCGGTGGGGGGAAAGGGCGCAGGGAGAGAGCGGGGGCTAATTGGATGGGCCTTTCAAAGAGACAGCACAGGAACGATGGGCCGAATGGCCTCCTTTCACGCGTTCGGTCATTCTGCGGCTTTCGGAGAGGTGACACTTTCACTATACTGTCACTCTGCCAGTGAACCTCTTCACTCGGTCGCTCGCTGGATCGCTCTCTGCCTCATTTGCTCTCTCTGCATCTCTGTCTCTACCTCTGGTACTGTGACAGCCCGTCTCCAGCACTCTCTTTCTGCCCGCTATCCCATTCCCTGTCCTCTCCAGGGCATCGGCAGTGGCAAACCCTAGCCGATGCTCCAACGCAGGCGGTTCACTAAGGTCAGTAAGGAAGGAGCGCTGCACTCTCAGAGGGTCAGTACTGAGGGAGTGCTGCACTCTCAGAGGGTCAGTACTGAGGGAGTGCTGCACTGTCGGAGGGTCAGTACTGAGGGAGTGCTGCACTGTCAGAGGGTCAGTACTGAGGGAGTGCTGCACTCTCAGAGGGTCAGTACTGAGGGAGTGCTGCACTGTTGGAGGGTCAGTACTGAGGGAGTGCTGCACTGTCAGAGGGTCAGTACTGAGGGAGTGCTGCACTGTTGGAGGGTCAGTACTGAGGGAGTGCTGCACTGTCAGAGGGTCAGTACTGAGGGAGTGCTGCACTATCAGAGGGTCAGTACTGAGGGAGTGCTGCACTGTCGGAGGGTCAGTACTGAGGGAATGCTGCACTGTCAGAGGGTCAGTACTGAGGGAGTGCTGCACTGTCAGAGGGTCGGTACTGAGGGAGTGCTGCACTGTCAGAGGGTCGGTACTGAGGGAGTGCTGCACTGTCAGAGGGTCGGTACTGAGGGAGTGCTGCACTGTCGGAGGGTCGGTACTGAGGGTGTGCCGCACTGTCGGAGGGTCAGTACTGAGGGAGTGCTGCACTGTCGGAGGGTCAGTACTGAGGGAGTGATGCACTGTCAGAGGGTCAGTACCGAGGGAGTGTTGCACTGTCAGAGGGTCAGTACTGAGGGAGTGTTGCACTATCGGAGGGTCAGTACTGAGGGAGTGCTGCACTGTTGGAGGGTCAGTACTGAGGGAGTGCTGCACTGTCGGAGGGTCAGTACTGAGGGAGAGCTGCACTGTCGGAGGGTCTGTCTGTTGGAGCACCGATTCAGGTTTTTGTTCCCATTGGAACAGTTTCGCCAGTGGATCTAGAGGCCTGTGTGCGGCAGAAACCGAGCTCGTTGCAAGAGCCTGTTCACCATGGAGAAGCTGTGAGGCAGACATACCCTCTCCGAGGTGGCTGCGAGTCTGACTGGGACCCCCGCAGCCCCGACGCAAAAGGGGCGATCGGCCCCGAGCGGGGCAATAACCGGGGTTGGGCCGGCTCCAAGGGGGGACAACACCGGCAAGCGGGAGGGGGTCAGTAGCGGGGAGCGAGACCCCACCCTCCTGCAGGTCAATACCCACAGACGCTGAGCGACCCCCGCGGTGGGACTTTGACCTCGGCTGGTTAGCAGGTGTGCTCGATCGAGGGTCTGGGGGGGTGGCGGGTGGGGGTGGGGGATGGAGGGTCCAGGAGCGGGTTGGGGTTGGGGGATGGAGGGTTTGGTGTGGGGGTGGGGGTGGGGGTGGGGGATGGAGGTTCCGGGAGGGGGGTTGGGGGTGTGGGTTGGGGGTTGGGGTTGGGTGTGGGTGTTGGGGTGGAGGGTTTGGGGTGGGTGTGGGTGTTGGGGTGGAGGGTTTGGGTTGGGGGTGTGGGTTGGGTGTTGGGGTTGGGGGTGGGTGTTGGGGTGGAGGGTTTGGGGTGGGGGTTGGGGGTGGGGGTGGAGGGTTTGTGTTGGGGGTGTGGGTTGGGGGTTGGGGTTGGGGGTGGGTGTTGGGGTGGAGGGTTTGGGGTGGGTGTGGGTGTTGGGGTGGAGGGTTTGGGGTGGGGGTGGGGGTGGGGGTGGAGGGTTTGTGTTGGGGGTGTGGGTTGGGGGTTGGGGTTGGGGGTGGGTGTTGGGGTGGAGGGTTTGGGGTGGGTGTGGGTGTTGGGGTGGAGGGTTTGGGGTGGGGGTGGGGGTGGGCGTGGAGGGTTTGGGTTGGGGGTGTGGGTTGGGGGTTGGGGTTGGGGGTGGGTGTTGGGGTGGAGGGTTTGGGGTGGGGGGTTGGGGTTGGGGGTGGAAGATTTGGGTTGGGGGTGTGGGTGGGGGTTGGGGGTGGGGGTGGAGGGTTTGTGTTGGGGGTGTGGGTTGGGGGTTGGGGTTGGGGGGTGGGTGTTGGGGTGGAGGGTTTGGGGTGGGTGTGGGTGTTGGGGTGGAGGGTTTGGGGTGGGGGTGGGGGTGGGGGTGGAGGGTTTGGGTTGGGGGTGTGGGTGGGGGTTGGGGGTGGGTGTTGGGGTGGAGGGTTTGGGGTGGGGGTGGGGGGTGGGGGTGGAGGGTTTGGGTTGGGGGTGTGGGTGGGGGTTGGGGTGGGTGTTGGGGTGGAGGGTTTGGGGTGGGGGTTGGGGGTGGGGGTGGAGGGTTTGGGTGGGGGTGTGGGTTGGGGTTGGGGGTGGGTGTTGGGGTGGAGGGTTTGGGGTTGGTGTGGGTGTTGGGGTGGAGGGTTTGGGGTGGAGGTTGACGGTGGGGGTGGAGGGTTTGTGTTGGGGGTGTGGGTTGGGGGTTGGGGTTGGGGATGGGTGTTGGGGTGGAGGGTTTGGGGTTGGTGTGGGTGTTGGGGTGGAGGGTTTGGGGTGGGGGTGGGGGTGGGCGTGGAGGGTTTGGGTTGGGGGTGTGGGTTGGGGGTTGGGGTTGGGGGTGGGTGTTGGGGTGGAGGGTTTGGGGTGGGGGTTGGGGGTGGGGGTGGAGGGTTTGGGTTGGGGGTGTGGGGTGGGGGTTGGGGGTGGGTGTTGGGGTGGAGGGTTTGGGGTGGGGGGTGGGGGGTGGGGGGGGAGGGTTTGGTTGGGGGTTGGGGTTGGGGGTGGGTGTTGGGGTGGAGCGTTTGGGGTGGGGGTGGGGGTGGGGGTGGAGGGTTTGTGTTGGGG